>NC_137471.1:17591768-17656768 GCF_964235325.1 Thermobia domestica | reverse complement strand
TAAAATTTCTACTCATCAAAATAGAAGTGAAACTATGTTTTCAATTCCAAGGACTTCGAAAACTACAGAAACTGACGTTTCTAACCATGAACAGAGAGCAAAGAAAAGTACTGATACTATTTATTCCCCTCACCATTTAAAAGAACTTTATTTTGGCCGCACCAAACAATCACACCTACCTTAAAGAGTAGGAGAGAGAAAATAGCTTCAGTCGCAACATCGGCAGAGTGGAAGAAATATAATATAATATAAAAGTGAATATTTTCCAGGAAGGATTTTGAAGACTAAGAAAAACGAAGCTTTCGTCAAAGTTACGCTAAAGACTAGACATGGCTGGTGTTGGCCGAAAGTTGAAGACAAGCCATTGTATGCATATGAAGACATATTAAAAAAAAATCAATTCACCTAAATATGATTTGATTCCAAGGTGGGAGCATATCTGATAGAAGAAATTGAGAATTATCGCGTTAACAAAAAGTAAGAAATGTCTTGAAATTTTAAATGGATATATTTGAATAAGTACTAAACAAAGAGCAGATTCTACCTATTATAAATCTGTTACTTCTGTTTAACCTATATTTTAAAAGAATACGTGATGTTATTCTTACTAACAAATGATTTTATTATATATACATTCTTTAAAGTAAAACTGTCAGCTTTTGGCACATTACTATGTCAGGCATTGGATCATTGGTATTTTCTGTGTGTCAGCAACTGGTACAAGTGGGTTATGTTCCATATAAATTTCGGTAACTCATATATGTTTATCTCAAGGTCTTATATCAATTGAAAACCTTTCCTTAAACTTAAACCTTTCAGTTACTAAAGCCATAATCTTTCTACGTTGTTTTATTTACAAACCAAAGCATTAGATTTAGAAATGCATCCTTAAAGTGTCAGCTATTGGTGCACTTACCTTATATATCGGGTGTTTCAAAACAACACCGTTTCGGAGATGATTCCTGGCACCAAGATAAGACAAAAAGTATAAACCAACCTGGGGGCACAAATGCTTCATTTTGAAGTTATAGGCTGCAGAAAACATTAAATATTAATTTTAAAGGTCCATAGCTCCAAAACTATGGGACCTACCACAGTCGAGTCAAGACTTGATTTGGGAACTAGTTTGCGCTCTATCCAAATATTGAAGTTTCACAATCCTGCGGTACTTCCGCAACAATTTTTTTGAAGGTAATTGGAGAGTACCTCAAATTATATGCCTGTAGCCAAACTCCTTCCATGAAAGTTGTAGAAGCACCTCAGGAGTCTGAAATACGCGTCACGTCGTGAACCGTAGTGTAAGATCTCAAGAGACAAATACGCGATTCAAAACCAAACTTCCGCTTGGTAAGCAAAACAGGCTACAGTTTGTTTCAATTTATTTCCTTGTAGACATTTTTCTACACCTTCCTTATCCTTGATCCATTTGGTGCGTAAATCACCTTCTTTCTGAAATCTAAATTAAACAAAGAGTACAATTGTCTCTTTCATTTTAATATTAATCGAATAACACAAAACATAACCTTTGTAAGTTCCATCTGTAGCTCATGGCTTTGGAACACACCGGAAACAAATGCTGCCATAAAGCATGTTAGGAGCATGCGCAACGTTACCAATAAATGAATGCTTTTGAAAGGGGCCTCATTGAGAGTCAACATGTAGTAGGCTGGCCAAATCGTGTAATATCCAGGCATGTGGAGCATTTTAGTGTGACATGGTCCCATGTTCAAATAAATGGTGGGGTGGGGGAAATCACACTGGTCGTAAAGTTTTCAGTCGACCAAGTCTGATAACACAAAAAGAGGACGGCGAATTGTGCCTCAAGCACATCGTAACTCCTTTCAATCGAATCTTGTCAAAAACTAATGGATTCACTACAACATCTCGTGTCCTCCTGCACCATTGATCACAGACGAGCAGCAGGTGGACTATGAATGCTCCAGTCAGAAAACATGGGTTGCTGAGCAATGGGTCGCTTCATTTTCAGCGATAAATCTCAACTTTGTACCACCTCCGATGACCATGGTCTGGGAGTATGTTGGCGCCGAGGGAACAGGACATTCTGACAATGTTTTCGAGACACACATCGCTGTAACTACTGGCGTTGTGATGTGTGGAAACCATCAGGTATGACTTTACGTCACCTCTGGTATTGATTCAGAGTAATATGGGGTGGTTTATGACCCACTTGTTGCTGATTGGCTGAGAGACGTCACGTGACTTCATCACATATTATGACGTCTTGGATGTCAATCACCTCTTGATTTTGGCATGGGCACCTTAGACTACTCCCAAAATTTTCGAAAGGCTAAACAGAACCACCCCCTCAAAATAGGAAGATTTCCAAATATAAACTTTGTTATGGTAGTATAGGACCATGGTATGTACACTCGTGTCCAAAATGATTGTCGCATGTCTATAAATATGTTGTTGTAGGAATATAATTTGGTAACGAATTTGCCCGGTATTTCTTATAATGTACGTGTATAATCGGCAAAGACATGTATGTGGCAAATTTCATGTGAGAAGAGCAGTAAATAAGAACAATTAAACGAAAATAAAATTTTTTTGTCCATTTAGCACCATTTTGTTTTACTCATTCTAATTTTTGTATATATAATTCTTTTCCTATCAAATTTACCACAAATATACATTTCCCGATTATACACACAGTATCAGTATTAAAAGTACCCTGCAAAATTATTATCAAATTGTATTCTTACAAGAATACAGTTATAGATATGCAACAATCATTTAGGACACGAATATACATCTGAACGTTTGAATGCTTCATCTTACTAATTTTTAAGGGTAAAAATTTGCCAAAATTCAAATTTTGAAGGTTTTTGACCGATTTTGTCCTATTTGATGTGACATTGTTACCTTATATAATTACAGTCGAAACCGGTTATAACGATTCGGATGGGTCTGAAAATTTAAGGTTGTTATGGCCGATAGTCGCAAAAACCGGGTTTTCCTTTTCTTGCTCAAATTTTCTATCTAAGTTTTATCTTGTACACTTACATCGTTAATGAACAGAATAAAGCCAAAACTTAAAAAAAAAGTAACGGAAATACAGTACATACAATACAATATTTGTGAAGTGGGACTGAAGAGGATTTTTTCTTCTGATATTTGTACACCACGTACAACAATAATATTACCCGTCGCACGAGTCTGTGCATTTCTTTTGTACTGGCGCTGCTGTTGTGTTTATGTTTTGGCACTGTGCGAAGGGGGGGAGGCAGGAATAGTTTTCTGTATTCCTTTACAGGGTTGCCAGGACGTCTGTAGGTCAGGCAGGCAACTCGATATTGTAATGTTTGATTCCATATCAAATAGTTTTACATATTTCTCGCAAAACGACTTGAAATATGTACGCACTACTAACTAACTAACTAACTAACTAACTCTATGGCCTATGGAACCCGGAGGTTCAGTGCCGCGTTCACAAAAGCTCTCCACTGACTTCTATCCCTAGCTAATTGCATCCAGTTTTTACTTTGTATTCATATCTCTGCGAGATCCATCTTAATATTATCCTCCCATCTGAGCCTAGGTCTTCCTAATGGTCGTTTTCCTATGGGTCTACCAGTCAAGACTTTGAAAGCGTTTCTACTTTCTTCCATTCTAGCTACATGACCTGCCCACCTAAGCCTCCTAGACTTGACGACCCTAACAATGTTGGGTAAACCGTATAAACTATGTAGTTCCTCGTTATGAAGCTTCCGCCATTCCCCATTCTCGTTCCTCTTGGGTCCGAATATTCTTCTCAGGATCCTGTTCTCAAATACTTTCAGTCTATGTTCTTCCCTCAGAGTAAGCGACCATGTTTCGCAACCATACAGAACAACAGGCATGATTATCGTTTTATATATTTTAAGCTTCAAATTCCTCGACAGAATTCGCGACGACAAGAGATTTTGAACCGAGTAGTAACACTCTCACTCAAATTTGATTCTGTTCATATCCTTTTGATTTTCTCGAAAACCCTGACCATAAAAGAAATCCCAAGGAACTAGTACCTCTGGCGACCCTGCCATGTTGCTCCTACCACTTGTAAACGAGGAAGTTAGTTCCCAACTTCGCCGCATGTAGAGAAAAATCAGACGAGTAATACTGTGTTGCAATAAAATATGAAAATTTATAATAAGTCAGGAAAAAGTAACAACAGTGTACATTGTTCAATAATGTCGTACACGGTCTTCGTTAATGAATGAGATAAAATGTTGATCATGTTTTAAACTTACTGTATGTGTTGTATAGTAGAAGCACAAGAAGAGTGTGAAAATAAACCTTATCAGCAATCTCCAAACACTAACAAATAAAAATCATCATTGAACGTTATAGCCGACACATTTCGCCGATAATGTGATAAAAAAATAAATCGTTTCATACGATATGTCGTACTAAGCGATTTTTTAAATACACCTTTATACCCAATATGACGATGTTGTTACAACTGGTTTCGACTGTATATAGTTAAAGTGAGGCATCCGTTCCCTTTTATAGGACATTGAATTGAATGGAATTTAATTGCTCTTTATTTCAGCGGGCGAGGTGCAGCCGGAGACTGTTGTGCCACCTAACACTTGTCAATGCTCTAATCTTAAATTTTGATAGCAATGCATAGGATCAACCTCTAAATTTGGGAACTGTACAAAAAATTAAAATTAGTTAATATTCTCTAGAACCCAAATTTATATTTCTGTAAATGTGCTTGGTTCCGTTTGTCTCTTTCCATGGTAAAAATCCCAAAAGTATACACATTGTCAAGTGCTCACCACATACGGCTGTTGTCCAAATTTATTTTCTTTGAGGAACCTTTATCTCGACGATGGGTAGGGGTTAATTCTTTTTCATGGAATGCGGGTTCATTGATACTCCTATTTTAAATTTCGGAAGGGCCACATTGGCTCACCATTTACATTTGGAAATTCTGGAAAAAAATTGGTAAATGTTCTCAAGAACACAAATAGATATTTCTGTATTGTTCCCTTCTAACTAATTAACTATATAGCCTATAGAGCCACAGCTGCCGTGGGTCAATGAAAACTTGATCCATAACCCATTGACCCACCCACCTTGACCCACCTTGACCCACTCTGACCCACTACCCTCTAGAACGCATGGCTATCAACTCTGACCCAAGATCCACGCCTTCCTTCCCACTGACTGAAGAATTTACACTTGTAATAAAACAAGGCTGTGAAAGGGCTCCTTCGTGGTTAAGCGATTAGCATAGGCCTACCCGACTTTGGCGTGGTAGATTTGAGTTCGATTCACGGCAGAAGCTCATGTGGTTAGGAAACTACGTTAATCAGTAGGTTTCGACTCATATAGCCTCTCTGCTAAAAGGGACGTTAAACTCAAAATCAATTCAACTCAACAAGACTGTAAAAATATCACTAATTGAAATTTGAATTTCTACGGTGAGTTGCTTAAACACCGCTGTTATAATACCGATGTCTGCACCTTTACGACATATAAATGGTGAAGCGTTTGTCATGGGTCATATTACGATGAATTTCAATTTAATTATCATATATAATTATTTCCTTCTTGTATTACAGGTATTTTTCAGTGGAAAATAGAATGAAATTTGGAAGTCTCACAAGCTAAAGTAGGCCAACGTAAAGAAAAAAAAATCGACTGTGTCTCGAAAGGCAAATAATAAGTCCTATTGTTATTATTAAAATTAGAAATCTCAATATCCAAAAGTGACTGAAGTTTTTTTAACTTAGGTATACCGTAAGACGGGGTTACTTTGCACCAGATTTTAAGAAATTCTAAAGAAAATCGTATGTAACTAACAAACGTAATGATTTAAAACATTGTATTTTAAACATGTAATAGCTAGATATATAAGAAAAACATTCGTGCAAGCGCATTAGTAAACATTCAGTAGAACCATAGTTATTGAAATATAAACTTTGGTACAAAGTTACTCCATAGGTGGAGATACTTTGCACAACATACAAGAAAGTATGTTCAACATACGAACATAGTGTTTCTGTGCAATGTTTTCCCTTGAGTATTTATACATTTCACTTCCTACAAAAAACTGAATGTAGTCTACAAATATTGATATTAGAATGATGGTACATTTGTAAAGAAAATTACGTATTGTCTGGTACCGTCTCAGAGACCAAATGCTGACAGTTTAGCATGTGCCCCACAAAAATACCAACTCAGAACAGAAACAAATCCCCGTAAACTGATTTGCTTTGGTTGCTCTTTATGTCCAAGAATATCATCCCAAACGTAATCAGTGGAATATTTACGGAATTTGGGGCTTTCAGGCTGAAGCCCACCCAAATTGCATGATTTTTAAAAAATATCTAATGTTAGTCATTCCTATGCGTATGAGCTTCAAGTCCGCAAATGTCTATTGTTTTTTTTTTAACTAAGCTTTTCTAAGCTTTCTGAACCTCTTAAGCAATTTTTCTGGATCCGCCACTGTTCGTAGTTTATTTTTCAACAAGAAATCTAGGAAATTTACCTAAAATTAGAAGGCAGGAGATACTTCTTCTTGTTGTTCACCTCAACCATAGGTTGGTGGGCAACATGGAAATTATAAAACTTTTCTCTTAGGAGAGCTGTTCTATACTTTAATAAGATAACTGCATCTAGATATTCTATCCTTGGTCTTCCTCTTCCTGGTTTTCCTTCTGCCTTTCCCTCTATCAACATGGTGATCCAATGAGAGTGCAGAATAAGATGGCCAAGCATGCTGTTTTTTTCTTGTTCCTATTATCTTTATGATCTGTTCTCCTTCATTAGCTTTCTTTAGTACGTCTTCATTCCTTTTCCTTTCGGTCCATGAAATGCGCAGCATTCTTCGGTAACAGCACTATTCAAATGCTTTCAGCTTGGATATTTCAGCTTTTCTCAATGTCTACGTCTCTGATCCGTAAAGCGCCACGCTCTATACTACGGTCTTAATAAATCGTTTACGAACGTCCAGCGACACATTTCTTTATGTTAGCAGTTTTATTTTTCTATTGAATGCTTGTTTAGTCTACGCTATCCTGAACTTAGGCCTTTTTCACTTCTTTCGTCTGAAGATATTAGACTTCCTTAATAGAAGAACGTCTTAACAGCTTCGATTTTCTCTCCGTCTAGCCATACGTTTGTCCCTTCCTGTCCTGCTTTTGTGCACTTTATCATTTTGGATTTCTTCTTATTTATCTTCATTTATCTTCAGTGCTATGTCATCAGCAAACCTTATTGTGCTGAAAACCTTACCATTTACTTTTACGCCTTTCTCGTTTTTATCCAAGAATTCTTTCATAGCCTCTTCTATATAAACGTTGAATAGGAAAGGTGGAAGTCAACATCCTTGCCTTACTCCTATATTTATTCTTGCTTTCTTCTGATCTCTTCCTATAACAGCTGTCTAGTTCCTCTGAAGTTGGTATATTATTCTTCTGTCTCTGTAATATACTTTCAGATTTTTCAAGGCTCTCAACGTGATATTCCAATCTACGTTGTCAAAAGCTTCCCTTCGTTTGCCGTTCTTTGATTTTCCCTTCTATTTGTTGTGCGATAATTTTGCACAGTATTTTTGATGCATGGTAAAGCTAACTTAACGTTCTATGTTCTTCGTATCTCCGTGCGCATTTTCTCTTCAGGATAGGGACCAATATGCTTTTTTCGAAGTCTCTTGGTATTTTTCCCGAGATGTACATTTCATTAATAGGATTAAATAGATTCTTGCTATTCCGAGATTCTTAATCACTTCCGTTGGTATGTGGTCTATTCCTGGAGCTTTACCATGTTGCATTTTCTCCAAAGCATTGTCAAACTCATACTGTAAAATTGATGGTCCTAATTCATTTTCATCAATGTCTTCTTTCTTTATCTCTTCTTCGTTCTACCTTCTTTGTAGAGTTCTTTAATGTATTCCTTCTGCCTTCTTGTTATCTGCTCCTCTTCTATTAGCGTTGTCCCGTCCTTGTCTATGATAATATCTGTGCGTTTCTTTTTCTCACCGAACTGTTTTCTAACGTTTCTATATGCCGTTTCTGTATTGCATTTGACTATATTTTCCTCAACTTCTTTGCACAAGTTATTTATCCAGTTTTCTCTGACCTTTACTTCTCTGTTGATGTGATTTCTGCATCTTCCGTATTCCTCTTCTTTGTTTGTTATCTTGAACTTTGTTCTTTGGTCCATCATTTCCAATATTTCTGCTGTTATCTAGGGTTTATATTGGGTTCTCTCTTCTCTTCCTATGTGCTCGTCAGCAGGTTTTGTAATCCCTGCTTTCATGGCTTCCCATTTGGAGTTATTGTCATAACAGGCTAAAGCTGCCTTAGACGTCTCTTTGTCTGTCGCAGTTGCAAATTACCTTTCAGTGTTTTCATCTCTTGTTAGCTTGATTGTGTTCTATCTTTTGTTCTGTGCTGCCACTCTTTTTCTCTTTAGTCCGAGTTCGCACTTCATCAAAACTAAATTATAGTCTGAGTCAATGTCTGCACCTGGGTAAGTCTTACTGTTCATCACTTGATTTCTAAATGCTTGTTGCACCAGTATTAGTCTATTTGGTATATTTCTTTGTCTACTGGTCTTGTCCATGTGTATCTTCTTTTTAATGGTTGTTCGAAGAGAGTATTTGCTACAGTCAGATTATGGCTTTTGCAGAACTCAACTAGTCGTGCACCTCTCGCATTCCTTTCTCCTAGGCCGAAATTTCCAGTTACACTCTCTTCTTTGCCTTCGCTAACTATTGCGTTTCAGTCGCCCGATGATGATTAAATTGTCCTGGTCTTGAACATTCATCAATACTTCTTCTATTTGTTCATAGCTTTCTTCTATATCTTCACCTGTGTAGTTTGATGTAGGCATATATACTTGGATTATCGTCATATTTATCGGTTCGGTTGTTTTACTATCCTTTCATTGTATCTCCAGCTGCCTATAACTTTCTGTCCTATATTCTTATTCAAGACAAAGCCAACTCCTGCTGTACCGTTTATAGCTCCTGAATAAATCATTCTGAAGTCCCCGTTCCACATGCTTCCTCCACCTAACTTCGCTGATTCCCAGGATATCTATCTTCATATGTTCCATTTCTTTTTTTTTAAGTTTTCCAGTTTTCCACACTGTAACAGTGATCACACATTCCAGTTTCCTATTCTGCAGGGGTTTCGTTTGATGAGAACCGAGGAGGCCCCGCTTTGTTTCCCTCCATTGCCGGGGATGACCCTCTGTGAAACAGTAGTGTCGTACTCCCTAATATTACATTTTCTTTTTTCTCTTTCCATGTTATTTTCTAGGGACTGATTAATGTGGTGGTATTCCAGATCCTTCCACCTCGCAGTGAAACAGATGTACAGAGCATCGTGTCCCTACCGTTTTTGTCCATATCTGAGCCTTGCCGATGTCAATCATCTTCATCCTCAGTGTGGTAATGGTGGAGCTGCTGCCCACTACCATAATATCTCTCTTCGTCTGGCTCCTACCCCTAAAGACCTGTGTCTAATAGCGAAGCTATCTCTGGAATAGCTCTTGGGATCATTAGAGCACGCAAGCCTCCACACCGCGGCAAGGTCGAGATATTGCGGGAGGGCAGGATATACCAGCACTAATAATAACTTCCTATGTAAGGGGTTAATTTGGACACATATAAAGAAATTCCGATTGAAGACTGAAACCGCCTTCTCGCAGGTTTATTTTTTATAGCTATAAAACGTTTCACACTTGAATATCAACTATTGCTTCAAAGTCTCCTTATACACAGTAGTATTCTACGAGACTGACTTAACTTTGATGGAAGTTCTTGTAGATGATATCTTTCAAGTTTTGTGAGCCTTTACAGTGACTGCTTTCCATATCTCTACAACAACAAACCCTCCGGGTAATTAGAACTGATGTTAACCCCAACATTATAGCCAAAATACAGTTAGATGTTCTATCGTACGGTGTCAGTTGAAACTTTCTCTTTACAGTTCATAGTTTTACATGTGCAACTCTTCATATTTTATGCAAAGTTACATCCGAAGTGCAAAGTAACCCCGTCTTACGTACTCATCTCAGGTAAATAAATAAAAACAAATGAAAAAGGAAGAAAAATGTAAGCCTTGAAAGTAAAACGTAGGCAAATTCACCAGTGTTCAGAATATCCTGTCTACAATGCAAAAAGCAGAGTGTGTTGGTAGGTCAGAGTGGATCACGTCCTGTTGACCCAGGACTCAACGATCCACTCACAAATCTTAACCCACTTGATCCACAACCAACTGATCCAGTCAATCTCTGTATGGAACCCAGTGGTTCAATGTCGCTCTCACAAAAGCTCTCCATTAACTTCTGTCCTTAGCCAACTGGATCCAGTTTCTACTTTGGATTCCTTTTTCTCCGAGATCCATCTTGCACCTTATCTTACACCTGAATTGTAGGACCTTGTTAGTTTAGAAAGATTTATCACCCAAATTTATTGTATATACAGCTAATTATTCTCTAATAGCAGAAGTTTCAATGATTTATACCCAGGGTATTCATAGCCTTCCATAATAAATTCAAATGCAAAAGTAAGAATAAATCTTAAAATGTAAGACTGTTCCTTGCCAGGTGACGCACAGCTAAAGTCATAAACATACTCAGGATATTATCATCGTACTATGAAGAAAATAACCACGAATGACAAGTTCAGTTTATTATAAAATGACCAAGTTGTTTCCCGAATAGTAAATTATATTTTTAAAAAATCAGTTGAAAAGGTTTCGTTTATTAGATTATTATTATATACTTACCTAGCACATAAGGTGTTCCCAAAATGGCAGGAACTGTGAATCCTACTCCTACACGAAATATTGTCCACGTTACGAAGTCCTGAGCAAAAGCAGTGGCGATTCCGAAGAAGGACTCGATTAATAAGTAGATGAAGAACGCTGGACGGCGACCCAGGCTGGAAATGAGAAATCATAAAACTATCAAAGATTGGTACTGAATGGCTGAATACAAAAACAATACGAACAGACAAATAATTAGTAGCATGTCCAAATACGTCATAAAGTGCGGTACATAGGCTGTATATTTCTGTTTCCCATAAACAGATACATTTTAAATGTGCAAAAACTTCACAAAATATGGTAAATTAGGTTACCAATGAGACGAGTTGACACAAGACAGGTCTTACAACAGAAACAGATATATTTTCCGAGAGGACATATCACTTACATGCAAGAGCGTTATTTCAGACTTCGCTTGGGGGGAGGGACAAGAGCACGACCGACATAAGACTTTCACGTTTTGTACTAGTATATCAGTAGACAATCGATTAACCATTAGAATCCCGGAAAATAATACTGACGAACTGTCAAACATAGTCTTGGGGTCCATTGGAACCCACCGGAAGTCCTAGGGTTAAAGTATATGTATTCCTCAAACTCTTGGGGTGAGCAATTGCCCCCTCCTACCCCTTTAAATGACCCCCATGCTTAAATGGCATCTTTTCGAGACGAGTTACCGCCAACTTTTGTGTTGTTGACAATTCTAATAGTAAAGTAATCAAAATGTCCGATGTTTGAAACAATAGAGTAATGAAATTGTATAAATGTAAACTTTTGACCATTTTAAGTAATTTCGTACTTCCTAGTCATGGATGTTTTGATTGTCTAGTAATAAGTAATACGTAGTTAATATCCTGGAAGTACTTTCGTCTACTGTAGGCGGTTCATCTGGACAGTTAGTACGTTGTAGTCACTACGTTGTAGTCACTAAGTAATTTATTTAAATCAGTCTATATTACTTCTCTCAGCTCCTTGAATTTTCAGTTTCCATCCACCTTTTACAACCACAGCAAACAAGAGGGGGTCTCCTATCCCCGTTCCATTGGCTTCTAGGAGTCTCACCTACAAATAACCCAACAGCTGCCTTGAGACCAGCTGTGCAAATTGGAACAGGAGGTTGGCCAATCATACGGAACTTACTGGCGTCGAGGACCGTACAAGAAAATGTATAACATTTTCACAAGAATTGAACCATCATATTCAATTGAGAAACTTGTTCATCTTTAGGCTAATATCACAAGAGCACAAAAACTGTTATAACACTAGCCAAAGTACGAACACTATTTCAGTGAGAAACTTGATCTTTCATGTTCTAAGCACGCTCTCAATGTTTGATGGTATACTGGATGTTTCAAGCCGAGGTTGCTTGGACATGAGTTATCCAGTAAAAATTTTCAATTGTTTAAGAGATTAATGTAAGAAACATATCTTCAACAACGGGCCGCATCAAAGGATTCAGTAGGCCGGGATCGGCCCGAGGACCGGCTGTTGCACATGGATGCTTCAGACAAGGCACTCAAAAAAGACAAACTTTCCTATTCATTTTCTGTTAGTTTAGGGCAGTGGTTCCCGACCGGTGTATCGCGACACACTGGTGTGTCACGCAGTTGCGTGGGATGTGTTGCAAAATTTTAGAATTTAAAAGTCAAGAAGTACTTAATAATTAGTTACAATCACTTTTGAGACAGACTACAGCAGTTAACGTCTTCACCAATAGAAACTACTACCACTACTACTACTAGGTACTACTTAGAGTCACTGCTTTATAACTAACTAACTAACTAACTGTATGGGCTATGGAACCCGGAGGTTCAATGCCGCGTTCACAAAAGCTCTCCACTGACTTCTATACTTAGCCAACTGGATCCAATTTCTACTTCGTATTCCTATTTCTGCGAGATCTATCTTAATATTGTCCTCCCATCTGCGCCTCGGTCTTCCTAATGGTCGTTTTCCGATTGGTATTCCAGTCAAGACTTTGAAAGCGTTTCTACTTTCTTCCATCCTTGCTACAAGACTTGCCCACCTAAGCCTCCTAGATTTGATGATCCTAACAATGTTTGGTAAACCGTATAAATTATGTAGTTCCTCGTTATGAAGTTTCCGCCATTCCCCCTTTTCGTTCCTCTTGAGTCCGAATGTTCGTCTCAGGATCTTGTTCTCAAATACTTTTAGTCTATGTTCTTCCCTCAGAGTAAGCGACTATGTTTCGCAACCATACAGAACAACAGGCATGGCTATTATTTTATATATTTTAAGCTTCAAATTCTTCGACAGAATTCGCGACAAGAGATTTTGAACTGAATAATAACACGAATTCCCTGCTTTTAGTCGACATTTAAGTGAATATGATTTTCGTCTGTTAATATTGAAACTATCCACTTTACCAAAAATATTATTTAATATTTAAATGCCATCCATAATTTGCCGTATTACAGTCTCGACGCACTTCAATGTATTTAGTTTTCTCTGCATTTACTTCTAACCCCATGTCCCTGCAAGCATTTAATAAGACCTCTGCATTTCTTTCTACTGTTCTCTCCTATTAAATTTACATCATCAGCATACACCATTATCTGGTGAACACCGTTCAACTCTAGTCCCTGGTTGCTTTGATTTTCCTTATAGCGTATTCCTTAGAGTCACTGCTTTATAGTAACCTTAAAGCCTTACACTATTATAATTTTATTATTATTAATAATAAATCTAACAGGTGTGTCGAGATATTATGAGGGTTCAGTAAAATGTGTCATTAGTCCAAAAGGTTGGAAACCACTGATTTAGGAACTTCACCCAACTACTTCAGGTACAAACGCTATTATATAGAACACTCTTTTATAGGTCAGTGTACAATAGCTTATAATTCTAATGGATTTTTTTTTCAAGATCCTAGTGGATTAGGCCATGTCTGCATGAACTTGAAGTTTCGAAAGCGCAGATCCGAATTAACATGAAGTTTCTGTTGTTGCAAAAGACGCCAAAAAGAAACCCATGAGTGTATGATACAGACATAACATGGTAAGTATTCTTTATACTCTATCGTAAAGAACTGAAATACTGCAAGATGTGAAGGGAACGTGTCTCGTGTATAATTCATGAGGAACTGGTTGTAGGGAAGCGGACGCCAAATTAGTTGCCTAAATGTTTTAACCCTTAAGTACTACGCATGTTTTTGTCACATTAGTACTACGCGGAATCTGTCAGACTCCGAACAATAGATTGCGGGAAAACCAACTCCACAATGTTAATTTTCGCATATACACTAAATGTAACCATGAAGGTAGAGGAAGCAACAATCGGGAGAGGCGGTCGAACTCAAAGTGACGGCGACAGAGGAGTTTGACAGACTTCGCGTAGTACTTACGGGTTAAGACCGGCGAAAAGCGTCAATGCTTGGATGGTTTCAAAATTATTTTGCATCAGTTTGTATGATCGGGTGATGGTTTTGGGATGGTTTTGTGAAACTTCTCACAGTTGATGAAATAAGATTACTATAATCTCCAATCCCCAAACATGCACAGGAGTAGCGGCATCCAGGCCCTCCTTGAAAAAAAGCTCCAACACTCAAGATCTTGAAGAAAACCATGTTTTGGAATTCAGACGGCATTTTGCTCACACATGATCTCCCAAGGAAGGAACATGGATTACTATTACGACTTGCTGTTTAAACTAAAGGAAGCGGTAAATGAAAGCTCTGGAAGGGTTTTCGTAGGGCAGTGAACCTGTGAATAAGATGGCAATTTAAAATAATAGACTTTAAATGGATAAACAATCTTTTGTATTGACCAGATCTTCCTCATATGGACTTTTACCTTCCTCAAATTAAAAAAGGGAATTCAAAGGGAAAGTAGTTTCAAGTGACAGCAGAAGAGCAGTCTTTAAATGATGAGATGGGTTGAAGCAAGTTCGGAAACACTGTGTCAAGTGTGTTGACATTTTTGGTAAATATGTTGAATATTCTGGGATTTTATGACTTCATATTACATGTAGTACGACCGTCATTGTTCAGACGATGTGTGACACTGTAGACAAACAACAATTGACACACAACTTCCGGTATGTTTTACGGTTGGGTGGAGACACATCGGGTCATACACTTCTTTCTCTTCGTCATCTCTGAAATAAGAAGAAGACTGAATCATTTGATGATACCACACATTTCCAGTCATCAGCGGTCCATATTGCATGTTCCAACCTCGTCTTGCTCAAGTGTTATAACTAGAGCCCGGACTATATGTAATTACATATTTCTTCCCCTTGCACGTAGTTCCGAAAAAAGTTCAAATCTTCACGAATCACGTGAATAAGATCATTATACCTAAATTTTATTTTACATATTTTACTCAATATTACATATTTTCAGGCAGTTTTACATGAAATCAAATATTTTAACAGTTTATTGTAATCCCTGACCATTTTCTACTTGTGGATGTTATAAGGAATACAAAACAACTTGCAAAAATGTTACTGGAATTTCAGAGAAATTTGCCATGTCCTGCATTGCATTCCAAGTTTTAGGAGGGGGGAGAAGCAGATGGTTAAACCTAATTTTAGATATCTGGCATTGAAGATTTCACTGCTTGAGGCAGTTCATTCCGTCACTCTTTCAAGGAAAGTCACTCTGCCAGTTTCATCCCTCCATGCTGTCTTACACAAAAGCAGACGTACTGTGGAAAATTTCTTCATACAAACAGACGTTGTCTTGTCTACGTGTTCATCGCTGATTGAGGTTTTGTATATTGATATTTCGTCATGTCATCGGTTGCATCATCGCTAGCATCTAAGTTAAAAATCGTGGGTTACTGTAGATGATGCTTTCACAACCAATGGTACGGTGGTGATTCGTACAGTGTGTGTCAAAACGATAAGTTGTTCTATGAAATCGCAATTGTAACAACATATACGAACCACGCTTCACACGAAAAAGAAACGGGAATCATCTTCTCACAAACAAGTTTTTTTTAACGCAGATGCGACAGGGATCGTCTTCATCGGAGAATGAGTTTTTCGTGAACATATGTGTTGCAATAGTAGCTGCAAACATTCCTTGGGACAAGCTTCAAGTGCCAGAATACCAGGATTTCTTAAAGAAGTATTGCAAGCGAAATACCCTGGACGAATCTACACTGCGGAAAAACTATGTCGATGCTTGCTACAACAAAAGTGTCAAAGCAGTTGGTTCTCAGATCGCTGATTCCTGTATATGGGTAGCTGCGGACGAAAGAACCGGCTATTTGGGACGCTTTGTAGCGAATTTAATAGTTGGCAAGCTCTATCCCAACTCACCCTCCAAATCCTATTTGGTATATTGCAAGGAACTTGAATGTGTCAATCATTCTTCCGCGGAAAAGTTCGTAAATGATGGCCTGAAAGTGTTGTGGCCTCGTAGTGTTGAAGAGGAGAAAGTTCTTGTTTTCTATACCGATTCTGCAGCGTGCATGTTAAAGGCAGGTAACGCATTCCAAGTTTTCTACCTCAATTTATAGTACGGAAGGTATAACGTCGTTGGATTCCCGCGAAAAGTTGTAGTGACGTTTATAGGGAGTAGCCAGCTTGGTTACTCGTGGTTCGCTGAGCACAGTAGACGGTTGGTGGTGATTGGCTACCCTCTTACCACATTCCCAGTGACGAGCAGGTCCAAGCGCGGGAAGCCAACGACGTTATACCTTCTGGACTATAGTTCACTTCACTTGTGCTGCACTTCAACGTGTCGCAGAAGAAGTAAGAAGCAACTACCCTGACGCGAATAAACTTACTTCCAGTGGACAAAAGGTGTTTTTGAAAGCTCCACAAAGAGTCATTGTTTCATGGAACGTCTGCCAAATGTACCTCTCCCTCCCGAGCCGGTGTTTACAATATAATATGGCCTACATGTTTGGACTGGCTACGGACCTGATGGGAAGATGATGCTTGGTACCGGTACGAAGATTGGTTCGATTCTTTTCTACAGCATCCTATGGACAAATAAAGCCTGTTGAGGCATTTCTTAATGGCACAAAACCAAAAAAAACTATCGATGAAATGGAGGAGCAAATTAGTCAAATTCTTGCGAACGCACCTCTGGATAATCTGAAGAAGGCTGTTGCAGCAACAGTGACGTAACTAAGGGGGAGGCAAACGGGGTTTCTGCCTCGGGCACCGGATTGGGAATACGCAAAAGAAGGCAAGGAAAGGAGTTTTAGCAGAGTAAAGATCATAAATAATTACCTCAGAAACTTAACAGGACAATGATTCATCAACCTTACGATCATATCCATAGATCATAAGTTAGCTTCAAAGTTTTCTTTCGAGGATATTATAAAAAAAAATTACAGCGAAAAGAGCCCGCAAAGTTAAATTTTAGTTCCAGCTTTTCGTGTTTTCATTTAACTTACATTGATTTAAGAGATTTGCATAATGTCCGAGTATAATACTCGAGACAACAGCTTGACCGTTTGTCATAATTAAATATTCTATTCTAAAGAAACAGACTGTTGGTTAATTCTACACATATGCACATATCATTATAATTCCAAAAACATTATGATTTGCAGTTATTATGATAAGCCTATAACAATATGTCAAACATGCTACTCTCAGATGATTTGGCAATCAAATACTAATTAGTTTGGTGGTTTATCTTAAATTATGTATTGCAATTTTGAAATCCAGCTTGACCACTTGAAGATAAAACGGAATAAGAAAATTAGTGTGCGATGCCAATATCAGGTGTAGTTGGGGAACGTTTTGATGTGGTTGGTCACGAGGGAAGGGTGCTAAGGCGAGTTCTTGCTCCGGGTGACAGCTAGCCTAGTTGTGTCGCTGTGCAGCAATCGTCAACTGTTTATGGAACTGGTGAATAAGGGTGGTGTAGAGACCTGCACGGGCCGAATTTTTCAGCCCGAGCCCAATCCAACCCGAATGTACCTAGGCCCGGCCCAGCCCGGGCCCGAAAAGTTTGGTAGATTTTCGGCCCGAGCCCGGCCCGACCCGATAAGTTTTTTTTAATTCTTGGCCCAAGCCCGGGCCGGGCCCTATAAATTTTAAAAGTTTTTGGCCCGATAAATTTTTCAAAAATTTGCTCGAGCCCCAATCTTTCTCAAAATTTAGTATTAAACTTGACCTAACCCTTAGAAACATTTTCTAAACTCTGGTTCACAACCATTGCCTTCTAGAACTTAGCCTGTCATTGAGAGAACAAAAACTCCATTTCCTGTAACAAAAATCTAACTTAATTGATTTTTAGCTTAAAGTGAATATGGCAATATTGTTTAGCGACAGGCAAAACTTTCCCACCCCTTCTTGTCATATTTTGGGTTCAGTGAAGGTCAAGGCCAGAGCTCAATTTACCGCGCAATGCCTGCAATCCTCTATAGTGAAAGTGGAGCCGCTAAGCAACACAAACTGTAAATACCTATTGCATTCTTTGTAACATTTTTCACGGGCACACTTCTTCAACGTTTAACGAAAGTCAATTATTAAAGAATTGCAATTAATCGTCCCCAGCCCGGCCGACCTGAAGAGAAATCAGTGTCGGCCCACCCAAGCCCGTGGGGCGCGGTGGCTCAGTGGTAGAGCGTTCACCTCCGGTGCTTGGGGTCCCTGGTTAGATCCCAGCTCGCGCCGTATGGACTTTGTGGTGGACAAACACCGTGCTCGTGGGTTTTCTCGGGGTTCTCCCGTTTCCTCCCACTTTCTTCATTCCACCATTTCACTCATCTCTCATTATCACCGTCTCCTTTAGCCTAACCGGCATAACCATGGGACGTTAAACTTAAAGATTTCATTTCATTTTTTTTCACCCAAGCCCGTCCCGTCCAAAGAAATAACAGAGTCGACCCGCTCAAGCCCGGCCCGTGCAGGTCTGTAGGATGGTGCATGTACGGAATTTTAGGAACACATTAAGTTCTATCATTGTAAGAAAAAAACGCTTTTTGCATCATTAAAACTGATAAAGACTTTTAAACAATTTTAAACAGTACTTAATTGACTCCATACCGTAGTTTCTAAAAGAAGATTAAGCCCTGTAATATCATTTTAAAACTTGGAGGGTTTTTAAAACCCTTAAGTATTCGCGTGGGGTGTACACAGACCCCCAAACAGGTAAATGTTGTGTTGCTAGCCAGAAGTTCTAATGAGAAAATATAATAAAATGTCTCGAAACGAGTACCAAAAAAATCTAATTACAGCAAATACTTTTAAAAACATGTCTTAGAGTTATGCTACATTGTCTTGATTATTTTTTTTAAATATTTTATTATAAAAAAATATATTAATTTGGGGGTCTACTGGACCCCCGCGCGAGTACTATTGTCACAAAAGGGGCGCGAGTACTTACGGGTAAGGAATTTGGGCAGAGCTGGATTAGCCCATCTGGAGGTCCGGAGTTAGAAAAAATATGTGGCCCCTGCTGACTTCACCTAATACGTTTCTGTGAAAGCACAGTAGGGAAGTTAAGGCAATATGTTTCATACTTTTGGTCATAACTTTATTTTATTTTATGAGACGATTGTATTTTCATGATTCTGTTTAGATAACCAGTCGAAATTTTGATCAGAAATGAAATCTTTGGGCCTTATGCAGAGTCGTTTTGACGTATGATTAGTGTCATACTAAAAGCCTGACTACTGCAGAAAACATATGTTAGTCGAGCCTTTTAGTATGGCACTAATCACCCGTGAGAATGACTCTGCATAAGGCTTTTTGAGTTTTACGTCCCACGCTTATGCCGATTAGGCTAAAGGAGATGGTGATGATGAGTAATGAATGAAATGACGGAATTAAGAAAGTGGGAAGAAACGAGAGGGCCCCGAGGATAACCACGCACACGGTGTTTGTCCACCACAAAGTTCACTTGGTGGGGGCTGGGATCGAATCTGGGATCCCAAGCACCAGAGGTGAACGCTCTACCACTGAGCCACCGCGGCCCCAAATTTTGATCAGAGTGGAGGCCCCTGTCCACCCCACCAAAGTCCTCCTCTTAATCTGGCACTAAATTTTGGGTATATTAGTTAAGATATTGGGTACATTTTCCTTTCCAATTTGACGTCACTATCCACTAATATTTAAGAGTGCATATTTCCCTCTGTGTCACCAGCTTAATAACTAAATTGATCTTTCAACAAAGGTCTAGAAGCGTTTCGTTATCACCATTATTTCTTCATGAGAGCTAATGTAATAATAAAGAATTACGTTAATTCCCGTGCTGTTTGTTCTCCAACAATAGCTCCAAATAATTGATGAGCATTCGGTGGGTTGACAAGACAAACGTCCCTATGCTATGCTCTGACCTATTGTTTGGAATTCAGTCTCCTGTCAAAGGCTTCATTAATTTCTAGTTGCATAGCAGCAGCGGACGATGGTATTTTTAGAATTCAACCCAAACGAATGCAATGGGAAGGCCTCGTCCATTTGATTGATCTGCTTTCCCATTGCCAATGTTACCAGCTCCTATCGCTTTCTCTCCCTACATCATGTGGGCTCCTTTCACGTGGAATGCTATCAGTTACATTCAATTGATTAATGTCCGTACACTATCCACATTGTTAGAATAATTCCCTCTGTTATTTTTTCAATATAGAAACCCTCATTCGACCATATGATTGCATATTTCTGTTAATTGACTGAACCGACATGGACTCGTCATATGAGTGTCCTGTCACCATCACATTATTATTATTATAGAGCAAATAATTATATTATTAGTAGTAGTAGCAGAACAAATAATGATAAAATAGAAAGTGCCTGAAGTTGGTCCCCCCAACTCTCTCAAATTACTTCATTAGTGCACGTTAGTACACTAAGAACTAACACTAGTGTTAGCATATTTCGGAACTTATTCAAGATTTTTTGGTGGGGAGCCAACTTCAGAAATGTCAAATTCTTTACAAATTGACGTAGAAACACGGGGTTAACTTCAGTCGTTAGTGCATCGTTAGTCCACTTAAACGTACTAAGCACTAACGTTAGTGTTACGACATTTTGGGATTTATTCAAGATTTTTGGTGGGGGCAACTTCAGAAATATCAAATTCTATACAAATTGACGTAGAATCATGGGGTTAACGGCAATCGTTACTGCATTGTTAGTGTACTTAAACGCACTAAGCACTAACGTTAGTGCTACCATATTTTGGAATTTATTTAAGATTTTTTGTGGGATGCAACTTCAGAAATATCAAATTCTACAGGTATACAAATTGACGTAGAAACATGGGGTTAACGGCAATCGTTACTGTATTGTTAATGAACTTAAACGCACTAAGCACTAACGTTAGTGTTACGATATTTTGGGATTTATTCAAGATTTTTGTTGGTGGGGGACAACTTCAGAAATATCAAAGTCCATACAAACTATTAGTGTTTCCTAGAAGCACTAACGAATGACACTAATTCTTTCGTTAGTGCTTGAAGTGGCTCGGGCAGCGTGAACTTGGGCCCCAAATTTGTAGCACCTACACATTAATGAAGATGATGCAATAAGTTGATGCAATAAGAAACACTAACGATGAACTAACGATTGACACAAAATTTATCGTTAGTGCCTCATGTGGGAACCAAGTTCACGGACGTCGTTAGTGCTTCATTAGTGTAGGTGCTACAAGTAAAAACCTTTTACGGGGACAAGTTCACACTGTCCTAGCCACTTCAAGCACTAATGAAACAAATTCGTGCCATTCAATAGTGCATCATTAGTGCTTCTTATTGCATTGACACAACGTTAGTGCTTCATTAATGTAGGTGCTACAAGTAAGAAACCTTTGGAGGGCAGCGTGAACTTGGCTCCCACATTAAGCACTAACGAAAAAATAAGTGCCATTCGTTAGTACATCGTTAGTGCTTCTAGAAAACACATAATTTCGTTAATGCTTCACTATTAAGGTAGATATGGCCAATTACATATCACGAAACTCCCATTAAAAATACATGGGGAATTTTTCATTGCATGAAATTTCCGAAAAAATCAAAAGCACTAATGATCTCTTCTAGTGCTATCATTAACTCACCGTTAGTGCTTCTTAGTGCACCAACACCTAACTTTAATGCTTCATTAATGTAGGTGCTACAAGTAAAAAAAAAACTTTGTGTGCCAGCGTGAACTTCGCGCCCCTCCTTCAAGCACTAACGAAAAATCAGTGCCATTCGTTAGTGCATCGTTAGTGCTCCTAGAAATCTCTTAACTGTCACGTTAGTGCTTCACTATTAGTGTAGTTATGGTCAATTATATATCACGAAACTCACACAAGAAATTTATGGGGAATTTTTTATTGCATCAAATTTCCGGCAAATTCAAAAGCACTAATGATATCTTCTAGTGCAATCGTCAGTGCATCGTTAGTGCTTCTTTGTGCACCAACACCTAACGCTAGTGGCTCATTTGTATAGGTGCAGCAATTAAAAAAACCTTTAGGGGTCAGGGTGAAGTTGGCGCCCCCACTTCAAACATTAACGAAAAAATAGTGCCATTCGTTGGTGCATCGTTAGTGCTTCTAGAAAACACTAATAGTTTTCATGGAATTTGATATTTCTGAAGTTTCCCCCCACCAAAAATCTTGAATAAATCCCAGAATGTAACACTAACGTTAGTGCTTAGTGCGTTTAAGTGGACTAACGATTGAAGTTAACACCATGTTTCTACGTCAATTTGTATCGAAAATATTGATTAAATCCCAAAATGTTTTAGCACTAACGTTAGTGCTTAGTGCCTTAAGTGCACTAACGATGCACTGAGAAAACTGAGCAACTGTAAAAGTTGGGGTAATTTTTGTTGATAAATCGATGGACGCGTTTTGACTCATCATTAGCCTTTTCTATTACAGTAGAGTCCAAAAACTCGGCCTAATGTGTACCATAGGATGGCCGAGTTTGTAAAAATGTCGGGTTATCGGATATGGAGTTAAAAAGGAATAAATACGAGTGTTTCATCAGAAAATACAATGCTGAACTTGTATTGTTCCTGCCTGCCTGAGAATACAACAGAGAATACACTGAGCAGATACCCTTAAACAAAGGTAAAGCACGTTGTTTATAAAGGCATAGATCCTTTACTACACATGAAAATGAAAATTAATGAATACACACTGTACAATATTTACCTGATAAGACAGACCCCAGATATATATACTTTATGAAGGCATAAAGCTGTCTATAATGAAAATAAACTAGTAGGGATGCGCACGAGTCGAGTCGGGTCGAGATTTAAGCCTATCTCGACTCGTCTTGAGAAAATATTGTCTCGACTCGAAAATATGTTTCTGTCTCAACTCGACAGTTCCTGTCTCGACTCGACTCGAATTTCGAGACAGAATATACGAGTTAAAATATGCGCACACATCAGCCAAAACATTATGACAACCTACCTAATTGTCAGTATGTCCATCTTTGGCACGGATAACAACGGCGACACGTCTTGGTATGGACGCAATGATCCTTCGTAGGTCGCTGAGGAGTTGGCACCACATGTGCACACAGAGGTCACCCAATTCGCGTAAATTCTGGGGAGAGGGGCGATGCACTCTGACGTCAGGTTCAATCACATCCCAGATGTGTTCAATTGGGTTCAGATCTGGCGAGTTGGAGGGTCAGCACATCACTTGGAATTCGTCCCTGTGTTCCTCGAACCACTCCATCACACTCCTGGGCTTGTGAATGCTGCATTATCTCGTCGAAAAATGCCACTACCGTTGAGAAACATGGTCGTCATGTCAGGGTGTACGTAGTTTGCACGCAGTGTGCGATACGCCACGACCGTCATGGTACATTGCTCGAGCTCCACTAGACACATGGATGCTCACGTCAATGTTCCCCAGAGCATAATTAAGCCGCCGCCAGCTTGTCTCCGTCCCGCAGTACAGGTGTCAAGGAGCTGTTCTTTTGGAACACGACGGATTCACACCCTCCCATCGTCATGATGAAGAAGGTATCGGGATTCATCAGACAATGCAACGCTCTGCCACTATGGCAAGGTCCAGTGGCGATGATCACGTGTTCATTTCAGTCGTAGTTGACGATGTTGTGGTATTAACATTCGCACATGGATGGGTCGTCGGCTGCGGAGGCCCATTGTTAGGAGAGTTCTGTGCACTATGTGTTCAGACACACTTGTACTTTACCTAACATTAAAAGCTGATGTTAGTTCCGCCACAGTTCGCTGCCTGTCCTGTTTTATCAGTCTGCCATGCCTACGACGTCCGACACCTGTAATGAGGTGGGAGCCGCCCAATCCCCCGACGTTAGGACGTCGTCTCTTCTTGGTTTAGTCACTTTTTGAAGACACTCACCACAGAGTTCCTCGAATACCGGACAAGTCCTGCAGTTTCCAAAATTCTCGTGCCGAGTGTTTCTTCAAAATAATATTAAAAATTATAGAAATATTTTCGAGACATTTGAGTCGAGTCGAGATTTTTACGAGGAGTCTCGACTCAAAAATTCGAGTTGAGAAATGCGTTTGTATCGACTCGTTTCGAATTTTATAAAGTGTGTCTCGAGTCGTGCGCATCTCTATTAACAAGCGCGCTGCCGGGTTATCGAGTGTCTAGTTTTAGGGAGTCTACTGTACTCTAACATTTCTTTCTTATAAAGAACACGTTGTATTATTTAGTTATGATTATCTTATTGTACTGTATTCATCATTAGCTACATGTATTACTGTTTCTACTTTGTATGATAAATTTCACTGACTATTGTGAAACATAATGACTGATTTAGCTGTAAAACTTGAAAGTAAATTACAAATTCATTGGAGGCTAATTTTGGCTCTACTTCTGACCTGGTGTTTGCATAACCGTCTAGACCAGGGTTTCTCAACCGGGGGGTCGCGAGGAATTTCATAGGGCCACGAAGATAAGCGGAGAAGATAAATATAATTACAATCTAATACTGGAAAATATTTATTATAAAAATTATACGTATTGTTAAGAACAACAAAAAATAGATTTACTAAACATTTTCAATAGGTGCAGAGTTGTTTAAGGTTAGTGTAAAGAAACAAGTTTTGCCAATAGATGTCACTACAGTCTTAGTATCTCTCCCATGTATTTTTTACCTTTCACGAAAATTTACAATTTCTTTTACAAATTTCAACCTAGAAACTTCAAATTTTTAGAGAAGGAACTTCGTAACCTATTAAAGGGAAGAATCCGTGCCGATTTTTTATTTAGAATTTTCTTAATTGTTGAAAAAGTTCGATTGTTAAAGGTTTGGATATCTATTTCAACAAACAAGCCATTTCAACAATGAAGAAAATTCTACTTTCGATAGATTATGAAGTTCCTTTTCTAAAAATTTGAAGTCTGTAGGTTTAAATTTGTAAGAGAAATCGTGAATTTTCGTGAAAGATAAAAAATACATGGGAGAGATACGAAGACTGTAGTGCCATTTATCGGCAAAACTTGTTTCTTTAAACCAACCTTAAAAAGCAATTTAAATGAAAGAGGTACGATATGATACTAATGAGAACTGCATATTGAAATACCAGAAAAATACAAATGCAGAAGAAACCTGCATTTTTGAAGTATAATGAAAATTGAAAGCTAATGAAATACCTGAACATGGTGTGATTTCACTAGTGCGGCAATCTTCGCGACGCACATTATCAAGTCATTTAAAATACTCCATAACTTGGATTTATAAAACTATCCAAGGTTTAAAGCCAAAAATGAAAATTATTTTATTTTTATCATGTGACTCAAAATTAAGGGAGTCATGAAGTTTTAAAATTTTCAAACGGCCTCCATTTTGAAACAATATAACGGATCTTATTCGATACTTGTAATATAAATGAACTGACAAAATTTAATTTTCATCCATTCGCTATTAGGAAAGTTACTGTATCCACTATGCACAAGAAATGGATTCTACTATTATAGAAATAGATGAATATCGTGACATCTCCACAATAGGTATATTAAAAATCCCACACAATCTTATTACAAACCAGAAATTATAAGGGGGTCGCAGGCAAGAGGATGTGATAAAATGGGGATCGTGATAGGAATTAGGTTGAGAACCACTGGTCTAGACTATGTGTACGTACCTCTTCTCTAACTGAAGGACCACAAATGTCTTCTTTCATATTGACGAACAAGGAGTTGGAGTTAACCGTGCCGCAAGTGTCGCGATTTAAATTTCGTTGCTCCAGGCGAGGGGGACTGGAGGTGGTTATCCTCGGGGTCTTCCCACTTTCTTAATTCCGTCATTTCATTCATTAGTCATCATCACCGTCTCCTTTAGCCTAACCGGCATAACCGTGGGACGTAAAACTCAAAGATTTCATTTCATTTCATTTCAGTCCGAAAGACCACCCCCCTAACCTTCGTAAAACCGTCACTGCTGGTAATTAATCTTAATAACGATTTAAAAATAATAAGAAAGGAAGTCGGCCAACTCACCTCACAGTACACGCACTATTTCTACTTTACAGATGGAATGAAGAAAAGCTTTGTCAGAATGGTCGAATGCTGGATTGAATCCCGGACTTCCCGATAGAAGCGCAAAAGCTAATCACTCAGTCATGTTTGTTGTGCAGTTGTATTTAGCTTAACTTAAATATATTCCGTAGTCCTTTTTTTTTTGGGGGGGGGGGTGAAGTTCCGTAATGATATGTTGAATCCCTCTTGTTAAAAATTCAGAAAACTTGAGGATTGGGTAAACCATGATGGTTGTTATATAAAACTTAACTGTAGAATGTCAAGAATATACAGAACCAAAAGATCTAGATGTGCAGCTTTTAAGTGTATCATATAAATCTAAGTATTTCTCTTATGTTTTATTTTAATTTTATTTTGTTTCAAAAAGAGGGTATGAAATATTTCGAAGTAAAAATACTACATACAATTTTGCTAGTTATTTGTGTATTTTTTTTAAAAAAAGAAGTGTTTACTTTTATGGTTGGCTGGTTTACCCCAACTTTTTTTTTTTTTTAATAACTGGTTTAAACCAAAAAATAAAAAGAATGAAAAATGCGAATCGTGTGAACTTCATGGTGACGTTTCCAGATATCAAACCACCTGCAATAGTTTTATTTCCCTTTCACCTTTTAATCAATGTGTCCCATGTTCAATTGAAGGCATGAAAATGACAACCAGATAAAGACCAAAATGCTAATTTTACAAGAGACGTAGAAAACAAAACCAGATAAAAATATTAACTGAGTGAGAGTGATAACAAGGTAAAGACCAAAGAATACTTACGTATATCCAGTATAATTGCTACAACATGGTTGGAATTAAGTGTAACTCTTAACTGTACAAGACACTTATAGTTAATAATAAAAAAATCTTTATTTTTTATTATTACAGAACATTATTACAGAAATACAAAAATGCAAATGGAGATATCTGTTTTTCACACTCACTAAAAATGTCTGCTACTTGTTCATATCTGTATCAGTATCACTCGTGTTATTTTCAATTTCTACACAGTGAAGATTGACATACCATCCTTTATAAATGTCTGGAGGTATTTGGAACACAATTTGCGCACATCTTGCAACTTCTTTGCGCTAATTGGAAGGGAGTTGTAGTAAGCTCGAGGTGCATTGCTCAGATTTACTTCACTAATGTCTGCAATCTTCTTGACTCCGATAAAACAATCATATTCTATTTCCGGAGAGTGTCCGTGGGATACGCAAATGTTTTTGTCTTCATACTGGAAAACCTTGTAAGTAGAGATTTTGAACGCCTTGTCCGCATTCCTTATTCCTAACGAACCAAGGTGCCAAGAAATTATAAAAGTCCTTGACCATGTTTTGCTGAACTTTTATGACGCAAAACTTTATGGATGCTCTCTAAACAAGTGAATACCATTCCTCCAGTAGTTATATACTCTTTTTGGCGTCTGAGTTTTTCAATCTGTGCAAACTGTCTGTCACATGGGAGAAATGAGTGTCCTCGTTCTGGATTGTGATGAACAATATTTTCAAATTTCTTAGTAGTAGCAAGTAAGGATAAATACTGGACAAGAGTTACGTTTTTGTTTTGTCCTCCACAGTTGTCTGTAAAAATGTATAGAGTTTTTACACTAGGGTCCACGAAATTTTCGATGTAATGGTAGGAAAGACACACTTTCATTTGCTCCCTTTTTTGTGACTGTTTCGTCATACATGTACATTTTTGATGTTCCTGTCTTGGCAGAATAAATGCACTGGTTATAAATCCATATTTATCTATTGTATAATATTTCTCCAATAGGTAGAACAGGGAGAGGGAAGTTCTGCTGATAGTCTAAACATAAAATATCGACTGATGGATCTTCCTGGGCTTGCTTGTTTTTTCTTTCAAATCATCATAGAATTTTCGTGCTTTTAACAAATGCACCTCTCTTTCACACTGCAAGTTCATTTTATCCTCATCGATTGCTCTATCTATTTTGACTTTTAATTCGTCGCAAGTAGGACACACATCACTGCGAGGTTTACCAAAAGCTAAATTGAATGTGCTGTTAAAACCATTATTATAATATTCGTACGAAATTTCTGGCTTACATTTGATCCCTTGAGAAATATTATGGAAAACCTCTGGTTCATGTTTCTCCAATTAAAGTTCATGCGGGTTTTTTTTTTTTTTTTTTTTTTTTTTTTTTTTTTTTTTTTTTTTTTACAGTAAGGTCCGGTTGTAAATATTCTCTCTAAGAATCTCTTCGAGAATAGTGTGATTTCCTGGTAGGAAAAGATTTGATGTATTCTATTACTTGACGCGCAACATTCTCTGGCTTTTTACTAACCCTGGAACCAGTGTTTCTTCCAGACATGATTTTAGGGGGGCACTGCCTCCCCGGAGCTCTGAGAGTGCCCCCCGGAGGAGACCAAAATAATACGTCTATAATATAATAATAAATAGAATAGTACCAGCAATGACCCCCCCGGAATACGAAATGTGCCCCCCCCGGAACATTGTTTCTGAAGGAAACACTGCCTGAAACCCTCAGATTTCCCTCTCATATCCATCGGAGGCGTGCTACCGACCTTTTTGTATAAGGCAAGCTTTTCAACCAAGCCAGAACATATTTATTCAGAAACTGAGAACGAAAACCAGATACATCCGGTCTTTGTCTGGTTGTCATTGTCAACAAAAAAAACGGGTAAGTTTAAAAGCCCTCTGGTGGGGGAATGGGTAAGCATACAACTCTTGTTTTCACACTCACTGATAGACCACTGAACATAGATTTCGAATATATGGAAATCTCATTTTTTAGAAATTGGTCTTTATCTGGTTGTCATTTTCATGCCTTCAATTCTCGGTCGAATCATATCCCTTCTTTCATGCGTAAACCAAGTAGCGTTCAGATGTCAGTTTAAGCGAAAGTCTTCTACTTGATAACCTCGGTATTTCGTAAGGATGTTAATCCTAAACATACGAAACGAAACCAAATTTTATATTCCTGCATGCCTAAATGCCTGTTGTTTTATAAAGAAGCCAAGATTGCTTAAATATATTGATAGAAATTGGCAAAATTTATCGATTGCCTACGTAGCTTCCAACATTAGTTTGGATTGGACTTTCAATGATATCTACGTACTAAATTTGTAATTTAATACCTCAGTTTTAGCGTACTGATTATGATAGGTTGACCTTTAAATTTTATGTGCAAAGCAATAACAGGATTTTTCCGTTATTGTCTTACATTTCAAGCAATGACGGGATTTTCCCGATGGTTAGGGCGGGAGCTTCTCAATTTAAGAAATTTACTGACCGGACTTTTTTAAGCTTATGGAGTTTTTCCGGCATAACCCCGCTGTTGCATAATAACACCAAGGCGAAACAAACTTATTTCTGTGAATATGTAATACAAATACATAAAGCAAAGAATCTAAATAAAAAAAACTGGTTTAAACCAAAAAAGCCTGGTTTAAACATCCCCTCCAAAACGGATTTTTGGCATTTTCATAACAAACCATGGTTCGTGTCAACTCTGCTTACTTTTGTATATAGGAGGTTAAAAAATTCTTACTATATACATTGGTTAATCCTTTGGAATTCATAATATAAATATGTTGAAGAAAAATCGTTTGAAATATCTTTTCGAAATTCATAGTTTATTTTCGAGGTTTCATATTATTATCAGCATCAACCACTAATTAAATGACTTTTTGTGTTATAGAGAAGCGAAACAAAGTCTGCTTTATCAATTTAAAGCAGAAATTTGAAAAAAGCCCAAAATTCCCAAGCAAAAAAGCGAAGCAGAAAAAACCGAGTTTTTTTTCAAAAAGCCGTTTTTATTCCGAGCCCTTGCATCTCTAATGGAGACTGAATATAAACTTCTTCAAGACACAAACTATAGTTTTCTTACAATGTAGACGCCGCTTTCGAGTACGCCGAAACCCGAATCTACTTCGATTTCAAGTTCATCATAGAACTGTTACGTATCTCGATGTCATTTTTGACACTAGCTTTACCTGGACTCCACATCTCACCAAAATCATAGGTGAAGCGCAAAATCGACTTAAACCTCTCAGACGGTTAGTTGGTACGACCTGGGGCTAAAGGTGCATACGGTACTCAATATATATAAAATCTTACGCTGAGTACATTAACATATGAACATAGAGTCTGTATGTCTGCATTCCTAAAATTGTATCAAAAGTTTGCTATCCTCAAGCGCCATGATATACGCCTAATATAACGCATAAGCCTGCCACATCCACCACGATTACTTTATGAGATTATTAACTTTCCGCTATCATTAACACATCTTGAACAACTTCGTATACATTATATTTGCAAACGTTTCGCTCAGTACCATCCTTTAATACTTAATATTCTCCGATACGAATGTGGTATCGATGCACCACCAACTTATGTTGATATTCCCCTTCAGCAGTTCATGACATTATGTCATTTACAGTTAAATAACGACATATTGGCCCCCAAATCTTTACAATTTACCGACCATATGTGCTTTCATCTCATATCTACCCATCTGTTCCTATTTCCACGTTTCATCATTCATTCACCTTATTCTGTAAGATTCCAGCATATTATCTTCACACCGATCTGTCAAATCGGTCACACCAGGCCTGTGTTAACCGCAACACCGATACGTGCTATTAACAGGCTAAAATGGTTATCAAGCAGAGGACTATGGCCTTGTGTTAAGAGTGAGTTATTTTAACCACTTCATTTTTTGTTGTGAGTATTCACTTCACTCACGCTAACAGGGCAGCAAAACTTTTTCTCTTTTATATTGTCATTTTTTTTTCAGTTTTACCTCCCATGGTTATGCAGTGCACGCTAAAGAGACCGTGATTATGAGAGTGAATGAAATTGTGGGTTGGAGAAAATGGGAGGAAACGACACAATCCCGAGAAAACAAGGTACATGGTGTTTGGCTACTAAAAACCTTCCTTGGTGCGAGCTCAGATCGAATCAGGAATCCTAGGCACCAGAGGTTGACGCTGAACCACTGATCCATCGTTTCACCTTTTAGGTTTATATTGTCGTTACCACTAACAAGATGTTACTTCACTCTGACAATATTTTAAATTTTAAATTCGTAGTTGAGATTTGTGCAAGATAGAGGATTGTGTAAGAAGAGGTGAAGAGACCTTCATCCAGCAGTGAATTGGCAATGCTTAAATATGTCCATATGACGACGATAACGATTATGATAAAATGACACATACATGATGGGGTTTGTCGCAGAACAAATATGCAAAATAACACAATTCATTATTAGATATTTTGTTCTATTCATTTTGAAGAGTTTTTAATGTGCACTGACACATAAAAATTAGAACATACAGTATATATACAGAGAGAATAATGGCGTCGGACATTTTCTCAATTAGGGTGCCACTGGTTTGTTTACGTTGGTTAAATAGTTATTGAGGGGGTTATTGGATGAGTCCCAAGCGAACGGCTACATTCAAAATGACATATGTCAATAAAGTTTGAGTTAGCGTTGGTTTTATCATCTCTCTCTCTTTCTCCCTCCCTCCCCTCCCCCTCTCTCTCTATCTATGTGTGTGTGTGTGTGTGTGGCAGTTAAAGAAGAGCTTCTCTCAGATTCAAACGAATTTTTTACTGCCATGTTTTAGCATATTACAAAGTACTGTTTGTGCCACTGTTAAGAGGAATCAAACTATAGGAAGAAATAAAATAATTTTCTTTTTAAGTTTAACATCCTTTATGATCCTTGGGCTACCATTCGCCAAATACTCGAAAAGAAGTGGGAATACAATACCCCGGTACATCAACTATTTATTGATTTTAAAAAGGCTTACGACTCGGTTAGGAGAGAAACATTATACAACGTTCTTACAGAGCTTGGAATACCGAGAAAGCTAATTAGATTAATTAAGATATTTTTAAATGAATCCCAAAGTAAAGTCCGGGTAGGAAAATTTTTGTCCACGAGCTTCCACATCGAAAATGGCCTGAAACAAGGAGATGCGTTGTCGCCATTATTATTTAACTTTGTGCTGGAATACTTCATAAGGAAAATCAAAGATAGCAACCAGGGCCTAGAGTTGAACGGCATTCACCAGGTTATGGCATATGCTGATGATGTAAATTTAATAGGGGATGATAGGAGAACAGTAGAAATAAATGCAGAGATCTTATTAAACGCTTGCAGGGACATGGGTTTAGAAGTAAATGCAGAGAAAACTAAATACATGGAAGTGCGTCGGGACCGTAATACGGCAAATTGTGGAGGCGTTAAAATATTAAATAATGCTTTTGATAAAGTGGATACTTTCAAATATTTAGGATCAATATTAACAGACGAAAATCGTATTCACGAAGAAACTAAATGTCGACTAAAAGCAGGGAATACGTGTTACTATTCGGTTCAAAATCTCTTGTCGTCGCGAATTCTGTCGAGGAATTTGAAGCTTAAAATATATAAAACGATAATCATGCCTGTTGTTCTGTATGGTTGTGAAACATGGTCACTTACTCTGAGGGAAGAACATAGACTGAAAGTATTTGAGAACAGGATCCTGAGAAGAATATTCGGACCCAAGAGGAACGAGAATGGGGAATGGCGGAAGCTTCATAACGAGGAACTCCATAGTTTATACGGTTTACCCAACATTGTTAGGGTCGTGAAGTCTAGGAGGCTTAGGTGGGCAGGTCATGTAGCTAGAATGGAAGAAAGTAGAAACGCTTTCAAAGTCTTGACTGGTAGACCCATAGAAAACGACCATTAGGAAGACCCAGGCGCAGATGGGAGGACAATATTAAGATGGATCTCGCAGAGATAGGAATACAAAGTAGAAACTGGATGCAATTAGCTAAGGATAGAAGTCAGTGGAGAGCTTTTGTGAACGCGGCACTGAACCTCCGGGTTCCATAGGCCATAGAGTTAGTTAGTTAGTTAGTTAGTTATGATCCTTGGGCTAAAGGGGACGAAGGATTAATAAAAGTGAATGATTGTGAAATTATTTTTGTGGTTGTCTCATCAGGAATCGAACCCAGGACTCCGAGCTAGACACCAGACCAGCAAGGAAGGCTAAACACTAGGTAGGAAAATGAAATATTTCAGTTTTACGTTCCACGATTATGTCATGTAGGCTGAGGGAGACGGTGATGAGAAATGAATGAAATGGTGTTATAAAGAAAGTGGGAAGAAACGGGAGAACCCAGAGAAAACCCACGCACACGGTTTGTCCACCATACAGCTCACTTAGCGCGAGCTAGGATCTAAGCAGGGACCCCACACAAGCAGGGATCTAAGCAGGGATCTAAGCAGATTCTTTAAATTTTAACCTGCAAATGTTTCTTCCGCAATTCTCGATCTTCAGCTTTCTCTTTTAACTCTCAATATTTTCTTCTATTTTTTTTAAATCATCGACCAACTTGTTTTCCTCTTCTTCTTCCTATTCCTCGCTTTCCTTCCATCTTTCCTTCTATAGCGGTATAAAGAAAACAATTTCTTCGCAAGATGTGTCCAATCCAGTTGGCTATCCTAGGAAAGTTGCTGTCTAAAAGTGTCCTCTTCTCTCCTATCCGTTTTAAAACATCTTCGTTTTGTAACTTCATTGGCGCATTTTGTCTTCTCCATCTTCCTCCAACACCATATTTCGAAGCTCTCTACATATTTCTTCCCTAACTTTCGTAATGTCCAAGTGTCTGAACCATACAATCCAATACTTCATATATAGCAGTTGACCAATTTCTTTCTTAGTCCAATATTAAGCCTGCTAGTTAAGAGGCTTCATCTCCGCGAAATTAAAATACCGCTAATTTTACAGTAAGTATGTGATATCTTCAAATAGATAAAAGATAATTGAAATGCGGAACAAGAGCGCCCTAGACAATATTATTTTGCGTGAGGTACCGTTATCAGAAGTCAGTGGTTTTTCCCCTCGCCTGGAGCCTCTAAAATTTCCCTCAAATACTACATTCTTCATGTTAGCTTTAATTCGTAAAACATGTGCTCCATCCATCTTGATGGTGAATTTCAGAGCGAAACTAGGTCATGGAATTCTTATCTAACTATAGAATATACTATAAGAAAGCTATTTATACAGAAAAATCATGAAAATGAAAAAAGCCAAAATTTCCAAAAATTTCGTTTTTTCCCAAAAAAGCCGGCTTTTTATGTGAAAAAAACCATCGATTCAAAAAAGCCGGCTTTTTTGCATCTCTAGTCTCCATACATAGCACCAGCGCACAAATGTGTCAATAGTCACTTGCATGGTTTTATTAAGAGATCGTACAATGCGAGTAGTTGTGAAAAAAAGCAATGTCGTTAGCAAACTGAAATATTGTGATGGTATTAGGAACAACAAGGTCGACGACATACGATAAGTATAATAAAGGAAACAAAGATGAGCCTTGCGGTACGCCAGATTGCAAGAAGTTTGGATGATATAATGTTCCATTGATTAAAATATAACCTAGTTGCCCTATTAGGAAAGGATGTGCAAAGATGGTAGAAGGTAGTTACGAAATTTGTAAAGTAAGTCATGGCAGGGTTCCAAACCTTGTCAAAAGCTTCTAGATTAAATGTTACAATGCAAGAAAGAAAACCTGAAATATATTGATTGTAAATGGCCGTGATGAAACGGAATAATTGGTTTAGACGTGCAAATTGCCTTCCAGCGATATGATAAATATCTAGTAACCGGCGCTGACAATTTCTATTAGTTTTTTTTTTTTTTTTTGTGTGTGTGAGAGCAAAGTTTTACGCCGTATATTTTAAATTTGTATGAAGTAAGAATCAACGTATTATATTTGCTTATTATTTGTAGTAAATAGTTTTGTGATTACTTGCATTTTCTGCCAACATTTACGTGTGTAGAAGTGCTGCCATCCGTTGTTCCTATGTTCACTATTTCTCTTCGTTGCAGATTATATTTCGTTCCCCGTAACCATTTATAAATCATGTATGTCCTACTTTATTATTCCTCATAAGAGTTATATCCGTTTACTAAAAAAATGTTTTTGTAATAGTAGTTATTAGGCAGCTGTATAACAACACTAATACCTTGTTACTAAACTGACTCCTCGTTATATCAGGTACTCGATTTAACGACTACCATTTTAACACTTTACTCCAAAGTGCGATAAAGTAGCACCAGGCTTTTGTCCAAAATTTAACCAACAGCGTCATTTACGATTTTGCTTTGGGGAGGAAGCGAGATTCTCCACATATAAAAGAGTTTTACGTTTTTTATTAATATATTAATATACAATTAATTAAAATATATGTCTTACTAAAATCAGAGTGACAATTGTTTCCTTGTAGGATTACCAACTCTGGAAAACATATTTTCTGGTAAGTCACAAAATATATGGAGATTAGTTTATTTTAAGCCTTGAAATACAACGTGTTTCAAAAGAATAACCTGATTTTGGACGGTAATAATTATGGAAAATGGAATGTGCCGGCAAGGAAATGAGTGTTGTTTGAATGGGCGTGGTCTAGAGTTTTAGAAAATCGCCATTAGTTGTCAGTCAATGAGACTTCTCAGTTCGCATGGCGTCCGCTCAACAGAAGGCGTTTTGTGTGCTGCAGTTTGCAAAGATTGAGTCAGTGATTTCGGCCCAGCGTGCTTTTTGTCTGCGTTTTGGCATTGATTAGCCTGCACCCAAAAGCATTCGTCGTTGGTATCGCCAATTTAGAGAGACAGGATACTGATGCAAAGCTAAGAGTCCAGGTCGACCTCTCACTTCTGATAAAATGGCGTAAACGATGGAAATGGTGGTTCTGCTGGTGGTGGATATATTTAGAGCATTTGTAATAGTATAGCTAAACCTTGATGATTCTGTGAGTATTTTGTAATTTATCCCATTTTTGTAATATGTTTTTATCAATACTTATGGACTTTTGAAATCCGATCATTCTTTTTCAAACACCCTGTGTATAGTTGAGACTGACAACAATTCTGGTCACATAATAAATTACAAGTCATCTGGAACCCCAGCCCCTGCCTACCCCAAATGACGTCCCTGTTCGGCCAACAAAGAGTCACTGTGCTGAATTGAAAATGACTTACAGCCATTTTTGTAAGTCTGCCATACGTCCCGTAAAAAATCGGACAGTCCCGAGTTTGGACCCAAGTGTCCTGCATCCCCGTAAATTTAATCGGGACAGGCAAATGTCCCATATTTTAATCCTGTCCCATTTTGCTATCCCCGTGTTTTAATCCTGTCCCATTTTTGCTATCAACATCAGCTTATTCGAAAAGTGAAAAATCAAAACTTCTGATATTGGGTAGGAATCGTGTAATTAATGAATGAACAATATGCTGTAACTTGTAACATGTAACAACTTCAAGCAAGTTATCACACCACCCTCTCCGATTTGATAGCGAACGAGCCAATAAACTCGCAGCGCAGAGTTGCAATTGTCCATTAGCAGTCAACGGACAATTTGCCTTTGCCAAAGGTCAACCTGCAACCTTTGATTAAGTATACGAGCCAAGCTATCGTTGATAATACATTAGAATTGACGTGTTCCAATTTTGTGTCAACAAGAAGGGCACGTTTTCTTACAATCTGAAGAAGAAGTATCCGTTTCTGAAATCAACAAAGTTGAACTATGAATATGAAGTTGGCTGCAAAATTTGCAGTGCTACTTTTTCCATTCAATCTGGTAGAAAGGTGGACACTCTCCAATACCAATAACAAGCAAACATAAGATTCCTTTGAGTATTTTTACACATACAAGTACAGGGAAGACAAGTGGCTTTTTTCTCCAGCAAAACATTAGACAAGTTAACAAGAATTATAAACATTTTTTTTTTTTTTTTGAGAGGCTAGGGGCACAGATTTGTGCTTTGGTCTAGGGCTTAGAAATATGTAAATTCGGCCCTGACAATTACACACTAAGCAAGAACAAACATTAGCTAAGTTTTCATCACATTAAAATGATAATGTAATTTTGGCAAATACAGCTCAGTAAATAAATATTACAAAATGTGTGAAGAGCAGGCCCGTAGCCAGCCCAAAAATTTAGAGGGGGCCCGGTAGAAGTTAGGGGGGGCCCGACCCAATCATATTATACTTCATCACCATATTATAGTTCATTTGCAAGCCTACCGTGAAACTTTTAGGGGGCCAGCCAAAGTTTAGGGCCCCCCTAGCCCCCTCGTGGATACGGGCCTGGTGAAGAGTATTGAACTTAGATTGTAGTTTTGAATTTAGACTGATTTAACTATAACGAGATTAGTTGCATGTTGTTTTCTCGTAAGGCATTTTTATAAGGTGTCATCATGAGATTTCAAGGCGATTCTTTTGGAGGGAACGAAGAGAGAAAAATAGTTGCAATTTAGGGAACTTTCGCCTAATATAATGTAGTTCATAGCCAGAGCCATAGTTCATTGGATTGTGTTGGAAAGTTCTTTTTTGGGGGGAGGGGGAATCGAAAGTGTCCCATATTCTAATGAAAAAAAAAGTATGGCAGACTTACATTTTTGTGAAGTTTTTAATTGTGCTATTTATTTGTAGATTGCCTCAGTAAGCACATTAAGACGCAGCATTCAGCGAAAGAATTTGCTGAATTTTCATTGTACATTTTTCTTCTTGACAAATGAATGTATGTCAAGAAGACCCTTTGCATCATATCACTACGCAGAACAAATTTAACAATACAATTATTTGGTGCTTAGGATAAAATAAGAACTTCAAAAATAGAAGCAAACCATGAGGTTATTGTGTGGGGCAACTCAACAATACAAAATTTTATAATGAGGAAAGCACTTCATTGTTCGTTGTTAAACTGGAAATGTCAAATGCGAATTAAAAGAACCGATGGTATTAGAATATGGTTTTCATATTTCAGTAAAGTAATATTTGTTTAACAACGAATAATAATAATAATAATAATAATAATAATAATAATAATAATAATAATAATAATAATAATAATAATAATAATAATAATAATAATAATAATAATAATTTTATTTTCTGTCTCGCGAATAGATCATTGGTAAAAATACAGCACTTAGTTAAAACCATTATACAAGCATTTACAACAGACCAGAAAACTTTATAGTATATAAGAAACTTACGTCAATTACTAGGGTTGCCATATTTCCGTATTTGTACAGACGGTTTGTATTTTTGTGTCCGTGTCCGTGTCCGTATAGTACAAAGTATGAAATATGTCTCTACTTGACAGTTTTTGGAGCTGCCCGAAATTTCTGTCTGGAATCGCTAAAATCTCGGGCGAAAAGCATGTTTTTAAAAAGTGTCTCATTTTTCCATTCCAGGGTTCTTTTAGTTAGATTTAATATACGTAATTTAATGGCATGATTTATTATATTTGTGTCAATGACAAGAATATAAAACATGTTAGTTTCCAATACTGTTTTAAGTATTACGTAAACAGCTGTGTGATAACCTAAAATGGTGATTTTTCATTAAGAAATTTCAGAATATTTGTTCTGTGTTTGGGCACCGTATCTTTGATGGGTCGTCATTTTAAGGCTTGTCCGTATTTTGGATCAAACAATTATGGCAACCCTATCAATTAGTCGCTTCGTTCGTTAAAATAAGAAAAAAGTGATATGTTCCATTAGTCAGTCATATTTTATTGAGTGTACCTACCTGTCCTGCAGATATCCAAAAATGTAGTTGCCAATAAGTCCCCCGACGCCGAAGAGTGCAAGGGCCAGCGTCGGGTGGAAATCTCGGTCGCACACTAACTCCCACTGCAAAAAACAAAGAAACAATCACACATCAACAGTGTTTCTTCCAGACATGTTTTTTTTTTGGGGGGGGGCACTACCCGCCAGAGTTCTGAGAGTGCCCCCCGGAAGAGACCAAAATAATACATCTATAATATAATAATAAATAGAATAGTACGAGCAGTGCCTGTCCTGGAATACTAAGCGTACACCCCGAAACATTGTTTCTGAAAGAAAGACTGCACACCAATGGCGTCAAACAATAGATATTGCTCTTCTCATGCTAAACTCTATTTAGGGACAAGAATTGATATTTGATACACATTCTGACTCCTACTTAAACTGTACATAGGTTATTATTATTATTATTATTATTATTATTATTATTATTATTATTATTATTATTATTAATAATAATAATGATAATAATAATAATATGTAATAAATTATGGAAATTGGATATTTAACATAAAGTCTCCATTTTAGCAGCTGTTAGGAAATATGTAGGCCCGTATTTAGATAAGTGCTATTCTGTGCTTGAGCACAGGGCGGTAAAATTTTGGATTTTTTTTTTTTTTTTTTTAAAGATTCATTATAAAGTAACATTAAAAACTAGCAACCCGCGGGATCCTGCGGAGGCGCGAGAAATATGTTACTGTGTTTAATTTGCTCTAATTACACTAGTTACTAATTAGGTAGGTTATCTGATTATCTTTAAAATATCATCTCCCTCCCACCCACCCCAAGGGGTATGATTAACTTTAATATCATGAAAACTGATACCGTTAAACTCAGCGACCTCGAAAACTATGAATTCAACACTAATATCTGTAGTTTTCGATTACTTTTAAAATCTCGCCCCCTTCCCTTTAAGGCGGAAATTAAATTAAATTAAATCTTTAAGTTTTACGTCCCACGTTTATGCCGGTTAGGATAAAGGAGATAGTGAAGATAAAAAATGAATGAAATGGTGGAATAAAGAAAGTGGGAGGAAACGGGAAAACCTCGAGAAAACCCACGAGTGCGGTGTTTGTCCACCACAAAGTCCACACGGCGCGAGCTGGATCGAACCAGGGATCCCAAGCACCGGAGGTAAACACTCTACCACTGAGCCACCGAACTCCCTCCTTTAAAGCGGAGTATTACCTTGAAGTTGAATTGGATTAGAACTGTCACTATTCATCTCAGCAACCCCCCAAACTATGAATTCAACTATAATATTGGTCGTTTTCGGGGGAGGGGGGATTTTGTGCGGTGGTGGCAAATGTTTTAGAGAACAGGGGCGAGCAAATATATAAATACTGGCCTGGAAATATCTCTAGAAATGCTAAAAAGAAAATTCAACTTTTTAAAAAAATATTATTCTTTTACATTTCTGAGAATCCTACGATATGAGTAGATACAACAATAGGTCATAGGATCCGATATTGAATTTCTATTTTCTTTCTTAAATGTAGGGCCTATACGAAATCATTTCCATTATAACTTATTAGCATAGAAATAAACAGCTGGGGAAATTAAGGGAAGAAAAAAAGACAATATCCAAATATAATCCGTTTTTGTTGCTGTGATGTGGATCATTACGTTATCACACTAAGTAGTGTGGAGTAACCTGTACTTCTGTCATAATTTGTTAAATTTAATCTTCTTTGTTTAATTAAATTATTTTCTACAACTGAATTTTAATAGGATGATTGGAATCTTCAATTCAATCAAGACAAAACTTTTATTCATCATGCACATTCACAGACAGCTTAAATAAGCACGTATTTCTTCATTGCCATTACCAAAGCTGGTAATAAACATAAGACTAGTTTTAATTCCTGCTTTCGTGCATTCCCTTCCGTCTATCCTGACGCTTCCTAGTTCACTGATCGCAAGGGTCATCGCTTTCTGTTTAACAAAACCACGGAGAACACGTACACAGGGGTATTCAACATGAAGATTTGAAAAGGATCACGTCGAGTCAAGAAGAGGCCATTCCATTGGAGACGTTTAGCTCCATATTCTTTTAAATACCATTCTGAAGGTTCATCGCCGCAAATACTCTTTGGCAAGACACCCAATTCATTGAGCAGAGACGAAGAACTACATTTCAAGCCCTAGCAGCATGAAGATTTGATTCAACGCCACTAACAGCTTGACAGGATTAGGTTCCAGTTGTCAGCTAGCTTCAGTTTCTCCAGTTTCCTCCAGAGAGAAGACACCGGAAAGATATATTCATCATTTCAGACGATGAGGACAACACTAGTCTCCAGGGATCACTCAGGCCATTGCTCTTCCTTTGTTTTATAATCTAAACTTTTCTCTCTTCACCTCACTTTTCCAAATAGTCAGTTTTTTAAAAAATAAAATTGAAACGTTTGAATTTTATTTATATTGAACATAATCCTTTACAATTAAGTTCCGTGTAGGACATCAGTTTTCATCCCCATATCCCCGTGTAGGACATCATTCCTCAGTTCAGCATTTCAGGTTTCTGTTCAATTGTCTCTCACACTGTGAGTAGGATGAAAATGGAGATAAAGCGAAGATCAGTTGTTCGTGTGCGTATATCCAACATACTACCTGGTTGTGGTAGTTCAGTTACACCGTGAACTTGGGTTAGATAGAACACAGTGAACATGGGACCTCCACAGAGCGTCATAAGGGCGTATATGCTCTACGAGTTCAAACTGGGGTCAAACACAGCTGCAGGGGGCCGGAAGATATACTAGACCTATGGTGAGAGTGTCGTGACTGTGCGGACAGTGCAGCGGTGGTTTAACAAGTTTAAAGACGGTGACAAAACATTCGAAGATGCACCACGTCTCGGGAGACCAACACATGTATAAAATTAAGATCTTCAGGTAGCAAGTGAGGCGGACAGTAGGTAGACATGTGAGGAACTGTGACTACAATTCAATGTGAATGGAAAAAACATCCGGCAGCACCTCCATCAACTTGGGAAGCACTACAAGTTGGGTCGATGACATGATTTGACTCCGGGCCAGAAGGCAACGCGAGCAGACACCTGTGTTTCTTTGCTGTATCGTCTGAAAAAGAAGCCATTTCTGGAGAGGGTGTTGACATGTAATGAGAAGTGGGTCCTGTACGAAGCTCCACGGCGCCGTCATTATTGGTTAGCATCCCATAATCTGGTTCCAAAATAGCCGAAACCAGCACTGCACCAGAAGAAGGTCCTCCTGAGTGTTTGATGGACTGCTCGCGGCATAGTGCACCGAGAACTGCTACCAGCTGGTCATAGTATTAATGCAACTATGTACTGTCAGCAGTGGAAGCATGTTCAGGAAAAACTCAGAACTCTGGTGCCAGCACTTCTGAATCGCAAAGGGGTCCTCCTGTTACAGGACAACGCTAAGCCCCACGTCGCTAGGATTACCCGGGATTCCATTCTACGTGTTGGATGTTAAACACTATTGCATCCATCATACTCCCCAGACATTGTACCGTCCGGTTATCGATTGTTCCATTCCTTGGACAATCATCGTAGATGACGCCAGTTCAAATCCATAGTAAAGGTGCAAAATGCGCTTGACACCTTCGCTTCACGGTCTACCAAGTTGTACCGCGATAGAATCCGTGGCCTTCCAGAACGTTGCCAGAAGATCGTAAATGCTGATGGGGACTATTTTTGATCTTCCAGGTACGTCGTAGGTGGCATATCGATGTTCGAAGGTGGTGGGTGAAGAAACGACAGAACTTTCTTGGTTACCTTTATATTATTAGAGTACATTGTGTAATGACTTGGGGATCATTAAATGTTGATAAATTCTCTTCATCGTCTTCGTTGAATCAACTTGTAGCTTCTACACAACAAATAATCTAATACTAAAACAGTGTTTGAGACCTAATATTTAGGTGAAGTAATACTGCTCACGAGACTAGAGAAATGTCTCGTCTCGTCTCAGTTCTTATCTCGAAAAGAAACTCATCTCGAATTTAAAAAGACACTTCTCGTCTCGATTCTTGTCTCGTGTTCGACTCATCGTGGGCATCCTGGCGATTGCAAAAAAATCATGCCCTTTCATAAATCATGCGTTTCCTTTAGCCTAAAGGTCATAAGCGAGAGACGTTAAATAATATTTCAATTGCTTGTATTCGTGTTAACTTCATAATGAAATCGTTCATTAACTCCCTTAAGCCAGGCCAGAATTTCAATTTCTATTTCCGTTCCCTGCTGGTTGTATTTAAATAATGCTCTTTACCAAGTCTTTTAAGGTGGTTTTAAAGCAGAGCTAATAATCAATAAATAGCAGCATGTGCTTTTCTACCTTTCCAACATATTTTGTATAAGGAGACAATACTAAAAACAATTCAATCAGATTTAAGATATAGGGTTACCAGAGGACTATTCCTCAAAACTACTAGTCTCCTAATATCATACTGCAATTAATACTACTTGTCCTTTCTGACAGCTCGCTGTGCGCACGTGGTGCTGAATGCTGTGTTGCCAGCTTTTGCGTCGGGTATTGAAACATGAAATTATTCAATTGCAAGTAAATCTCAGTTTTATAAAATTAAATGACGCAAAAGTTAACTAAAAAGAATGCTCTGAATAGCCATCAGGTCCACTACTCAAGCTGACATTCGACTAAAACAATGTGCATTTGTTTGTATTCAAATTGGCAACGTGCGGAAAGTTTGGCAACGTTGGAATGTTTATTACCTGACCATTAGTGCGGTTTTTGATGGATGGTGCTGCTGTTGTGTTTACATCAGTTTCTAGGAAAGCGCGGTGGAGCAGGGGAGCAGAGAGCGTTACTCTGCAGTGTATCCAACTATTTCTAAAAGTTGCAGTTTACTTGTTATAAGTAGACTAATTTGTTTCGCTTAATAAGGAAAGCCATAAAGTTCTTATAGAATGTAGGAATGGTTATTCCTGCAGTAATGCAGATGTATTGTGGATAATGGCATATGCATGGAAATTAACAATTTAAGAACAGCATAGCACGCAAGTGAATTTCTACCATGTATTAAGCAGATTTTACAAAAATTTATTACATTTTATTTGATTTCGTTATAATACAAAAGCAACATGTAAAACGCAGGAATAACGATGCCAATGACTAAAAGATAAATTAAGGGTTGATGGCTTAGAGACTTGCGCAGCACCTTGTAACTGTAAGTTTAAATCAAGTTAAGGCTCGCGAAGCTTGCGTTTGTTTTAAATGTATGTTGCATCGCTTGACAAATAAATTATTTTCTCGAGTTTTAGCCAAGGAAGAATTCCGATACGTTTCTACTCGAGAACTGTGAAAGTCTTCTCGGTTTATCTATTAACTTGAACATATGCTTGAAGTGGTTTATTATGAACAGGACAAAAATAACTGTGATAGGTTAATTACAAGTAAGCCGGTTAGAAACACTGTTGTTTGTATTTTAGTTCCAAAACCGGCCGCCCGCACTCGTTCGCTAGTCAGGTAATACCATCACAGAAGGAGAGAAATGAGCCATTATAATTGGCTGAACGTGCTGTTGCCATAGAAAGAATTCTTCTTGCCTGAGTGTTATGACCACGTGCAGGAAGGAAAAAACAGAAGAAAGCAACTGTCAGGAAGGACAAATTGTATCAAATGGACTGTAGTATAAAACTTTTCAAAATCAATTATTATATAGTTGTATATTCCATAAAATCACGAGAAATTAGATTAGAATTAGTATTTAGAAATGACTTTTACTATTATTCAAGTACAGTGAAACCTATCTAAGGCGGACAGCCATGGGGAATCAAAAATTGACCGCTATAGAGAGGTGTCCGCCTGAGAGAGGTTTCAATATTTTATGACATAAATTAGTAAAAAAGGTAATATGCAATTAGAAAAAATATTTTTGCATGAATCATGTATTTACGAATATTACAAAAATGCCTGCATTGTCCTCCGCCACCCAATACTCTATGTTCAAGGCACAACATGGAAATAAGATGGTATAGGTTCTCTGCTCTTTACACTTATTACTACTTACTACATTTTCGGTATGTTGTTTTAATTTGTGAGTTAATTGCAGTCCAGTAGTGTCTTTTTTGAGATAATATGTGTACTCGCAGGCCCAAAACACCAAACTTGTCTTCTGCTTGCTTACAGATTCCAGCGGGACAGTACCATAACGTGTCATTCCAAATGGTGGGTAACTTTCAATCACTTTTGTGTCTAAAACGGCTTGGGTGGGAGTGGGATGCAAGCAAAGGACATGAGAGTGTTGTTAAACAGAGACTTCATCTGGGTTACTGAGCAGCCAGTTGAGGAGGCAAAATGTTGTCACAAGGCTTCCTTGATGACACATGTATGAATTACTAACATTTATTTTTACTGCACTTCCCAACTTGCTTCTAGAAAAAGTGTCCGTAATACGGAGGTAAATAATATCTATAAAAATAGGAAAGACTGTCCGTGTCCGTACTAGAGAGTGTCCGCTTTAGAGAAGTTTGTCAATATGTTTTTTGCTATTACAGTGCTTGGAGATTACAAAATATGTCCGTTACGGGAGGTGTCCACTTTATAGAGGTGTCCGTTAGTAGAGGTTTCACTGTAATTCTATTTCAGGATATATTACAAAATTTGTTCCCTTGATGAATAAGCTCCAGATCTCCTCTTTTACATTGGAAACCCGAGACGAGATAAAACCTGAGCTAATAAGTAATAGATAGCATCACGTGCCTTTGTTTTCCAATGTATTTTGTAGGGAACGTCGAAATAATTCAATCATATTCAAGACATCCGAAGTCAAGATAAATCAATAATCACAAAATAATAGTGCAGTTTTATGTTTTTTCATTGTTAAAAGAGTTAATTAATCTAAGTATGTTTCTAAAGAACAAAATTAAGTGCTCTCACCTCTCAACAATGAAAAATACAACATACACAGTATGTTGGAAAAGTAACGGAACTTTTTTCTCTACAGTTAACAACTAGCTTCATCTATTGAAGCGGCATATCATTGGAAAGCTGGATATCTGCTCAACAAAATGAGACCAAAATCAAACAAACGAGATTAAAGGAGTGTCAAGTTATAGCAAGAAACGTGGGAGTATCTGGTGTCATCTCTTCACAAAAACACAATGCAGCAAGGAGCCAATATTAAATTTTGTTTCAAGCTAGGTAAAACGTTTACACAAACATTAGCAATGATTAAACGAGTGCATGGTGATGAGTGTTTATGTCGGACATGTGTGTTCGAGTGACATACGAAATTCCTGGACGTTCGTGACTCTTGGAAGATGACCGAAAACCAGGCAGACCGAGAAACAAAAATCGCTATGAGTTGGTGGTACAAGTGCGTGAAATGATCACCCACGCTGCGAATTCGACTGAGATGGATAGCAGAGGAACTAAATACGACCAAAGACATGATTAACGAAATTTTGACAAAGGATTTGAAGAAACGAAAAGTCTGCTCGATTTGTTCCGCACATCTTAACTGACGACCAAAAACTTGCTTGCATTGAACATTACAAGGAACTAATTAAAACAGCCAGACGGAACAAAATATTCCTGGAATCGATTGTAACTGGTGACGAGACTTTGTGCTTCAAGTACAGCACACAAACAAAACGTCAAAATGCTACATGGAGGTTCCCAGGCTATCCGAAAGCGAAAAAGTTGCGTTTTCAAATTCATGTGAGAAGATAATGCTGATTTGGTTTTACGTTTCCAAAGGTATTATACTTCGAGAATTCCTTCCATAGGGTCAAACCGCTAATGGTGAATATTATAGGGATGTTGTGAACCGTTTGTGGAAGCCAATCTTTCGCGTAAGGCTGACAAGGGAACCTTCCGAAAATGATAGTTGCAGTGAAAGATGTGACCTATGCCAATTGAAAGAGCTGTAACAGAGGTGAACATTCCCAAAAAATTAGCTGCCCATAGCAATAGGTTCAAGAAATATAAGGGGTGGAAGTTCGGGAAACAGCAAGGTTGGACAAGGGGGAAAAGTGCAAATTCCGCAAAAAAAGAAAAAAAAGGGGGGGCACGGCAAAATACAATGCTGACAAGTGATGTATAGAAAGAGACTTGCCACATTGGGAACAAATAAAGACCACCAGTGGGGTTAACAGTGTTGCCAACTACAATGAAAAGTACATGTTTTGCAAAAAGCACTATATGAAGTGAGTGCAATATTCAGTGTCAACCTGTCATGTAGAACATAAGATATGACGTGTATAATCAGTGATGCAATCTAACAAAAGAAAATAGAAAAAACAGAAGTACGGAAAATACGGAAAAGACGGAGTTGGCCATAATGCGCCACATTTGATCACGAGCTGTGCATATTAGAATGAACAAAACAATGCAGGAAACCGACGTACCTAGAGTCGAAAAGAAAAACTAGTTCTACATGATAGGTTGACACTGAATATTGCACTCACTTCATACAGTGCTCTTTGCAAAACACGTACTTTTCATTGCAGTTGGCAACACTGTTAACCCTACTGGTGACATTCATTTGTTCCCTATTGTGGCAAGTCTCTTTCTATACATCACTTGTCGGCCTTGTATTTTGCCGTGTCCCCCCTCCTTTTTTTTTTTTTTTTTTTTTGCGGAATTTGCACTTTTTCCCCTTGTCCAACCTTGCTGTTTCCCGAACTTCCCCCCCTTATATTTCTTGAACTTATTGCTATGGGCAGCTAATTTTTTGGGAATGCTCATCTCTGTTACAGCTCTTTCAATTGGCATAGGTCACATCTTTCACTGCAACTATCATTTTCGGAAGGTTCCCTTGTGAGTATCGAAGGCCAGGCAATTGGATTTTATTGTACGACAATGCACCATTTCACAGTTCCGTCGCAGTACGCGACTTTTTAGCTAGAAAACAAATATGTGTGCTTCCACATTCTCTGTATTCGCCTGCTTTATCGCCGTGTGACTATTTCCTGTTCCCAAAATTAAAATTGGCTATGAAAGGAACATTTTATGACAATGTTACACACATCCAGTCTGCCATGACAAGGATCATTGAGTCAATTCCGAAAAAGGACATTCAAAACTATGCTAGGATTGGTTGATCGTGTCCAGCGGTGTATTGATACGGAAGGGATGTGTTTTGAATAAAAAGAACTGCAGTTGGTAAAATACCTAATTCGTTTTGTTTAATTTTAAAAGTTCCGTTATTTTTCCGACATACTGTGTATAGGGGAGTTGTGGGTAAAATGGTCCCTGCAGGTAAAATGATCCCCTACTCCTACAGCGGAAACTGGTTGCGCTGTCATATCACGTGGTTGCTACGTCACACAAAATAAGCTGTCCTTGTTCATCAGTTGTCTTTGAATGAGGAACGTTTTGTTAGTCTTCCAGACGAAAGAGTGACATTTTCATAACATTGTTTATAAGATAAGTTCTACTTTTTACTGTATTTGTACTAACGAATGAATTAGAATATAGATGAGATGCTATTTGTTGAAAAGTCAGTGCTTAATTCTATACATTTAACAATGCAGGTGGAAGTCTTCTTCATGTTTTGTCACACAAGAACGTATTTAATGGAAGCCATATAAAAAGACAAAACGATCCCGGGATCATTTTACCCTAGGATTATTCCATTTTCTTAGGGATCATTTTGCCGTTTTTGTTTATTTGACTCAAGGTAATCCAGACGAGCATGTAAATGAAATCCTTGGAGATAGGCCTACTTTAAGTGATGTCCAGCAAAACCCATCGAACCATTCTAGGCCTGCTGTTCTGGAAGCTGCTGTTCCAAAATTAAAGGAATACAAAAAGAAGGCAATGATTTCTAAAACGAAGAATTTGCAAGGTACAAAAGAGAAATACCAAATATCATCTGCTTTTGACGACGAATCCATGACAGATACCGAGTGTATCTATTGTCATGACTTCTATTCAAAGCCTGCTGGAGGTGAGGTTGGATAATGTGTCAGCAGTTCCAAGAATGGGCCCACGACCAGTGTGCTGGTGTTGATGAAGATTTCTTTGTGTGTGACATCTGTTCTGCCACTTAGGCTACAAGAAAGATGATCCCCAAAAAAGCATAACAGAACTAAGTGTTCAAAAAACGTTTTCTATATTGATCAATATATTAGCCTACTTTATCAAACTACAAATACTATTATTACTAACATACTTAACACAGTATTACTACACCCTGTACTCTACTTAAAAAATATAATAGTTTTTGTAAGTTCAGAAGATTTTTCTATTATTTTCAATGGAGGGATCATTTTACCCGCCCCCTAAGGCAAAATGATTATTTCGCAATGGGTTCAAATTAGAGTCAAAATAATATCGGAGATGTTTATTGACAATGTTCAAAATTGCACGTTAGAAATCTGAGATAACACCTTATCCTACCGACACAATTACCATAATATAGATCATTAGAGCTAAGATCTGGAGACCAATTTGTCTTAAGGGGATCATTTTATCCACCTCTCCCTTATATAAAACAAACTACACGAAATATTTTTTGTTTATTTATTCAACTTGTCTCTGGACAAACTTCAAATACTCATCTCTTCGAATTTGATTTTATTATTTTGAATATTGTCTCTCCATGTAAAATACATTCGAAAAATAGGAGCGTGTGCTGCCATCTATTTGTCATAATCCAACTTTTATATTTACCTTAAAGCTTCTTTTTAAAGTTTAAAAAACTCCATAGATGACGCAGCAACGCCGATTTTTTTAATGCTCTGCATTTAGCGAGTGTGTGCTTCAGGGAAGACATTTACGAGGAAATGGTGAGTGTATACTCGTGGTCCCGGCTTCAAGGATGTTACCTTATGCTCAGCATAATGTAACATGGCCCGATGCTTTTGAGCACCTTGTATGTTGGTAGAAAATTTTAAAATTTATTTAGAATGTTAATAGAAACTTTTATTTTATAGTAGAGCAAACCGTAGGTTGAGAATTTTGCGCAACTTTAGTAAAACAGATCATTTCAATAGAGGTTAGATGAAGATTACATGATTATTAATTATATTTTATATGTTTTACGCATTTATCCATGAATATATTATTATTTTAGACAAATAAGTGTATATTTCAGCTTTTTCAATGGTTTTCAGTTCATTTCTATTCATATTTTGGCATAGGGAATCTTCACAAGAAAGCTAAAAATTTTATTTCGTAAAATCTTCATCAAAATTCCAAATTAATAAAGTCAGCCATAATTTCTTCTTGGTGCATCTCTTTGTTTCGAAGTAAAATTATCTGATTGGCTAATCCACAATCACAGCTGCGGCTGAGATTTCGGTTCTCTTTGATCTTCACTCAGAAGCCTATCATCCTATGATTACGTCATCATTATCTTCCAATTGGGGATCATCTTCTCGTAACTCTTGGTATTACGGCGTCAGCCATTTCAAGAGTCAGACGTGCAGTGTTTAGCGTCTGCGAAAAAGTGGAATAATTTGTAATCACGTGAAAATTGTGTCAAATTCTTCGTTTTGGCGAATATTGGAAGAGATAACTGTACGACATTTGGTGTTTCAACAAATTGTTAATCCGGAAATAAGACAATTGTGAAGTAATTTCGCATAACATAACGGATACTAGCCTATAGCTATCCAGTGGTATGGAATGAGCTCCTTAGCAAATTTTGCGTTCTCGGTCCACCAGAGAACCTAAGAGAAGAAAGAGGAGACGGTGGAAGAGAGAGAAAGAATATTGAGTAGTGGTGCAGACCCGAGGAAGAAGAAGTCAAGCCACGCTCGACGGCTTTTCTGGAAAGGTGCTGAAGGAGTTTTCCAAAAATTTTTTTTGAGACCACGTATCACGAGTTTCCCAGGAACCTCGGGTGGAAGTTATCAGGACTTTTTTTGTTGTTTAACATATCCGTTTAATCTCGGTGTAAGAAGAGGATGTCAAGTAAGTAAGGAACAGTGAAAGTGAAACTCAGGTATTTGGCTTCAAAATTTTCCTTGTTCTGGCAAACTATCATGAGTGAATATATTTTCTGGTGTTTGTGTAATACTTGTAATATGAAGCACTAAATTCGTAAAGTTTCCCTCAACGCCGCACGCATGTAGATTTAGGCAATGTGACACCGTGTTTTCATTCGATGGGGGGGAAAGAAAGCTAGAATCTCAGCACAGAGCGATTGTCGTAATCTCAAGAAAATGTGTGTACCACACACACATTTTCCCCAGTGTTGAAAGATGTTTTAGATTCCCCAAAATCTAGAAATTATTCATTTCCGGTAATTCTGCACAAAATTCAACCTTTATTCATTTTGGCATGTTTTCTTTGGTTTGACGTAGAATGATTATGAATGTTGAATATGTAAACAAGTGTCAGTATCACGGCTATTTGTCTAGTGCAAGGGTACATGCATCTTGCGTACCGATAATCGAAAACGTTCATCAATAGGCAAAACCTACGTACTATTTTAGAAAACTGATACCCATCAAGTTATAAAATGCAATGTTGATAATTACTAGTAAATATTTTTCCTTCTTTTTTTAAGAAATTAAATATATTCAGAACGACACTATTGCAAAACTAACCACTGCGTCTTCGGCAGAAATGTGGTAGCTAAAATAAAATATAAATGCTAGTTAAGTATGGTGCTTTAGGAAATGTATGTGTGATTTTTTTTTATTAATATATATATACTTGTTTAGGTTAAGTTAGTTTAGTTAGATTAGGGCTTTAGGTTTAAGTTGTGTGAATATTATATGCATGTCTTGCCTGTGCTAGATTGTCATGTGGGTCCGAGCTGACAAGAGGTCGCGAAGAGCGTAAATCCTCTACGCCGGCCACGAAATCGATGCACAGAAGAGTGTAAGCACCAAGGAATATATGTAAACAAAAGGCAAATTAAGCTAACCACAATCTGTAGGCAGTGAATTTATTATTTTCAGTAGTATTTTGTATTTTCTATTGTACTCTTTTGTTTGTTTTGCGTGTCGATACCATGGAAATGCTCTAGAAGGCAAGAATATTCAATGAATATCAAAGAATATGAATATTTCGAGAATATAAACAAAAGTAAATAATGTTTTGGCTTTGAAAGTAGAGAAATCGATTTTATTAAATTTTATTCAGATGGGTATGTCATTTCAATGTAAATATTTTCCTGTTAACGAATATTTTGTGCTACATTCATGAATATTTCGAAAGAAAATAAAACATACTAGCCGTGAATGCATCTTTCCTTTCGAATACGAAATCTAATTAGCTTGTAATTTTAAGAAATAGTAGAAATATGTAGTCGATGTTTTTGGTATGCATGCGAAGCATGAAGAAGCGAAGAGCAGTGTGCAGAATAAGTTTACTGGGGAAATGAAATAGCTGTGAAATTCAGGGAAGAGACTTTCCTTAGTGTGACCGAGTTGAAAACAACCGAATCTGTAGAAATTTCTCATTTCATCGATTGCTATCAAAATCTTAGTTTGGATTTTTTTTTTTTATTTACAAAATTCTGTTTCAAAAGATTTTTTTTTTTAGATTCAGATAGGACTTTCACGAACAACATCAAGATCTTCTTTGTGCTCAGTGCCAGCTCCACTCGGGGGTCGGTGTCCTGTGTCTGTGGTCGTGGTTCACAACCTATTTCCGGATGGGATGTGAATGATGAACTGCAGGCCCGGATATCGGGCTGCGAGTTGAGATGGAACAGAGTTTGGAAGTTTTATATTTCGGGCCAAATTTGAGTTCTACTTTCCGTAGATGATTGGCTTGGTGATTGTATCAGTGACTGTTGATGACGAGCCCATACGGGCCCAGTAGGTTCGGTGTCACTAGTCAGTGATACATTCAACATAGCATGTAATCTCAAGGAAAGGGAACATCATACAAGAACACACAACAAATTCATTTTATTATTATATTATTTTTATTTTTTTTGTAAAAATGGCGACCCCTATCCAGGATTTCTGTTGTTTCAATCCTACGCGAGCGCTAAGGAAAGCAAACAATCACAGCAGAGTATTTGTAATGGGGATAATTACGACAATCGCTACATTGAATGAAACATGGTCACTTCTGAATCTATATGTGCGTGATGTTGTGGGAAACAATCTTCAATGAAAGTGGAAATGTCTGTGGGTAGCAGATCAAGTAACGAATCTCGGCATCCGAGTGAATATATATGCTGTTCAGACGAAATTGCTGGGTTTAGTGTTTATTGTGACAGCTGTTTTAGATGGGTACATGCCCAATGTTATGGTTTATCCGAGGAACAAGTACAGGAGTTAGACAAAAGTAGTGAGCCGTGGCTATGTAAGCCCTGCCTGGCAAAACAGGCGACAGTGTTGCCACTGCCGAAATCTTCGGAAACTGAAAGTGATGAAGGCGAACGTGGAACGCGTGGTAGTCCGAACAATTCTGAGAAGGAGGAAGGAAGTCGAGGAAACGTAGCTTCCGGTTCAAATGTGCAACTAACGGACTTCGCGGCCATGATGGAACGCTTCAGTCAAACTTTAACATTAACGCTGAATGAAAAGTTCGAAAAGGTCGATAGTAAATTCCAGGCGATGAATGAGAAATTCGATAATGTAAAATTTGAATTGTTACAAACGATAAATGAAAAAGTAGCCCATGTGAACGAAGACGTAGAGGCGGTTAGGTCGGAAGTTCGCGACTTATATACCTCTGTTGGGAATTATCAGAATAAAATAGACGCGCGGGTAGATGCCGTTGAGGAAGGTCTCCGGTTATCGGTTGAAGCGCAGAATCGACGATGTGACGACTTGACAAAGGAGTTCTCACATCTCGAACTCAGTACCCAAAGGTCGTGTCAGGCACTTGAAGCCAGGATTCAGACGTTAGAGGGAAAAACAAACCAAAGAAAAGATAAACGGTGTGGTCGTAAGCGAGCGCGAGACTTTGTTGTCGGTGATGGAATCGAGTCTGACGGGACCGAGTCAGACATCCAAGTGGATGTACCGGTCTCTTCAGTTGGGGAGACTCGTACTATTCCCACGGTGACTGTCTCTGTCTGTCAGCCGACCAACATACACGGCACAAATGTCCTTCCCTTTGAATTATCTTCACGAACGTTGAATTTAAACAAGTCACATATGTCCGGTGTTGAGACGATAGGTAGTCAGGCGTTGTCCAGGAGGTCGAATCCATTGTTAGTTTCGCCTCAGGTGTCAGGATTTTCCAATCCTAGTTGTCGGTTGAACCATGTGGTGTCCTCTAGTAGTGTAGCAGACATGACTCCTTCGTGTGCTGGAGTTCAGGAGGGAATATGTGGTCACGCGGTGGTATCAATGCCAGACAACTTAATTTCTGGACAAAATTACCAACACTATTCCATTTTCGGTCAAAATCAATTGGGTGCAAAGAGCCCCGTGGTTGGCCACAATTCTCCCGTGAACCCCAGTAGAAGCGAGGAAGGCATTGGTAAGCGAACTCTAAATTTAAGATTCTCTGAATTAAATCACTTACCTACATTTTCTGGTGAGTACGGTTTGGCTAGAACATTTCTAGAAAATTTGGAACAAACCTTTAAGGTAATTTCGGCATCCGAGCACGAACGGCTAACCTTGGTACCTTGTTGCTTAACAGCTGGGGCCAAGACATGGTTCCAGACTGTATGTCAAGACATAAATAGTTACGCGGATTTTGTGCGTCTGTTCCGAGAACACTATTTTTCGGCGAGAATGGAAAGGTTGCAAAAGAAGTTCATTCAGGGAATGAAATACGATCGAGCGAAGTACAGCCGATTAACGGACTTTGCGTGGAAAATAGTGGCAGAATATTATGCGGTGGCACAACACCCGGATGAAAGTGAACTGATAGAGATAGTCTTGGATTGCTTACCAGCTGGTGATGCCAAGTTGTTGAGGGCTGTTGAGCCAAAGAACATACAACATCTTATGGTGAAAATAGCTGAAATAGAGGGACATCCAGAGCCTAGTGAACCGGTCACGGACAAGAAGTTTAGACGCTTTCAGGTACGTCAGACGAAAATCGTCAAAAAGACAGAAAAGCTAGGGAAACAAGCCACCAAAGATACTTCGTCTCAGACGGAGGAAGACGAAAGCAAGAGGAAGGAAGGAAATTCCAATGGCAAAGGAGATGACCGATTTTCCGGAAATCGGGGTCGAAGAAGGAACTTCCAGTCTCGAAGACCATGGCCCAATCAAGGAAGACCGAATTGGGTAAGAGATGGTAATGGAAATCGGAATGCTCCGTATGGGTACAACCAACGCTACTATCCAGCAGCGATGAGTTATGGGTATCCGCGGGGTACATCTCAGACATGCGCGCCAAACGCGATGACCTCAGCAGGAGCGCAAGCCTATCCGGGATACGCGCCGAATTTACTTCCTGGAGGGGGAGTGGCGGCTCCCACGTCCACTTCTTCCCCAGGAGTGAACATGGCGATGTCCACTGGATGGCCTCCGCAATACGCGTCATTCGTACCGACGATGGCTCAGCCACCGGAAACGAACGGGAATAGTTTGGGAAATGCATATCGCAGCCCTCATTAGGGGAGAGTGTGGACTGCGATGTGGATTCCTCAACTCCCCAGAAAGAACAAGATCGGTTAGCGAGTAGTAAAAATTCCAATTTGGTACCAACCTCGTTCGATTTTGATACTAACCTTCTAAATTCAAAATTCAATGTTTTGGCAGATTCCGAAATTCGGGGATTGTAGAAAATTACATGCCATTTGGAAGGGTGGTCAAAACAATACTAGGGTACGTGTGGAGAATAATTTAGTTTATGTCAGAAATTCTCAAAATTCTGTTTGGTTGCTGGTCATTCCTTCCAGCTCAGTGAAAATATTGTTTCGACAATTCACAACAAAGGCCATTTTGGAGTGAAGCGATGTTTGTCGTTCGCTAAGGCCATGTTTCATTGGAGAGGTATGCGTGAGACTTTTACAAAGTATATCCAAGAGTGCCTTCTTTGTGCACGAACCAAATACTCCTACAGGGTGATTAGAAAGGAGCCCTGTCATGTTGAGGCGTCTTCTTCTTTTGAGAAGCAATGCCTCGACCTGGTCGGGCCTCTTCCTAAGAGCCAAGGATATAAATATATCTTGTCCATCCTGGACGTCTACAGTCGTTTTGTGTGTTTCTTCCCTCTTCGGACGGCACACACAAGAGAGATTGTGGCGGTCCTTGAAAAGAGATATTATTATCAGCTACCATACCCGAAGTATTTGGTGAGTGACCAAGGTCCGCAGTTCTTGTCGCGCTTCTGGAAAGAGTTTTGTCAAAAACACCGGATAAAACATATACTTACCACGCCATACCATCCAGCTTCCCATGGCATTATCGAACGCAGACATCGTGACCTTCATCGCATTCTCCGCCTGTATTGCAGTGACAACCAGTCCAAATGGAGTAATTTTCTAAAAGCAGCCCAAGATTTGTGTAATCACTCTTGGTGTGATGCTCTCGGATGTACTCCAGCGGAGCGTTTCTTAACGTATTCAGCATCCAAGAGCTTCAAGGAAAACTTCATTTGGCCCAAAGAGACGGTGCAAGTAAATGAAAACAAGAAATTTGTAGTTTCTGTTCCGGCAGCAGAACCGAAGAAGGAAAGAAAGCTGCGGAAACAGCAAGACGTCGTTACAGAAGGTTCTTTGGTGATGGTGAAAACTCACCATATATCGTCAATACCCAAAAAGGTATTTGCAAAATTTATGCACACATACGTTGGACCTTACAAAGTGGTATCTCTATCTCGAAATTCGGCGAGATTGCAAACTCTGAAGGGAGAAAATATAGGAGTTCAGAGTTTTGACAATCTGAAACTGTTTCGCTGTTCAGAAGAGAAAAGAAAAGAATTATTAGAAGGATGAAGAAAAAACAAAAGAGAAAAAAACAGTTATAGGTTAAGATTAGGTTAAGCTTGATTAGAATGTATAGTTGTAATTAGAATTTGAAAGAAAAAAAAAAAGATGTTTTATCTTGTATAGTCTCTAGTAATTTAGTAGTAACAAAAAAAAAAAAAAAAAAAAGCAACTTGAGAAGAACTCATAAGTTCAGATTTTTTTTTTTCTCCGAAGCTCCCGGAGGATGTTACCTTATGCTCAGCATAATGTAACATGGCCCGATGCTTTTGAGCACCTTGTATGTTGGTAGAAAATTTTAAAATTTATTTAGAATGTTAATAGAAACTTTTATTTTATAGTAGAGCAAACCGTAGGTTGAGAATTTTGCGCAACTTTAGTAAAACAGATCATTTCAATAGAGGTTAGATGAAGATTACATGATTATTAATTATATTTTATATGTTTTACGCATTTATCCATGAATATATTATTATTTTAGACAAATAAGTGTATATTTCAGCTTTTTCAATGGTTTTCAGTTCATTTCTATTCATATTTTGGCATAGGGAATCTTCACAAGAAAGCTAAAAATTTTATTTCGTAAAATCTTCATCAAAATTCCAAATTAATAAAGTCAGCCATAATTTCTTCTTGGTGCATCTCTTTGTTTCGAAGTAAAATTATCTGATTGGCTAATCCACAATCACAGCTGCGGCTGAGATTTCGGTTCTCTTTGATCTTCACTCAGAAGCCTATCATCCTATGATTACGTCATCATTATCTTCCAATTGGGGATCATCTTCTCGTAACTCTTGGTATTACGGCGTCAGCCATTTCAAGAGTCAGACGTGCAGTGTTTAGCGTCTGCGAAAAAGTGGAATAATTTGTAATCACGTGAAAATTGTGTCAAATTCTTCGTTTTGGCGAATATTGGAAGAGATAACTGTACGACATTTGGTGTTTCAACAAATTGTTAATCCGGAAATAAGACAATTGTGAAGTAATTTCGCATAACATAACGGATACTAGCCTATAGCTATCCAGTGGTATGGAATGAGCTCCTTAGCAAATTTTGCGTTCTCGGTCCACCAGAGAACCTAAGAGAAGAAAGAGGAGACGGTGGAAGAGAGAGAAAGAATATTGAGTAGTGGTGCAAACCCGAGGAAGAAGAAGTCAAGCCACGCTCGACGGCTTTTCTGGAAAGGTGCTGAAGGAGTTTTCCAAAAATTTTTTTTGAGACCACGTATCACGAGTTTCCCAGGAACCTCGGGTGGAAGTTATCAGGACTTTTTTTGTTGTTTAACATATCCGTTTAATCTCGGTGTAAGAAGAGGATGTCAAGTAAGTAAGGAACAGTGAAAGTGAAACTCAGGTATTTGGCTTCAAAATTTTCCTTGTTCTGGCAAACTATCATGAGTGAATATATTTTCTGGTGTTTGTGTAATACTTGTAATATGAAGCACTAAATTCGTAAAGTTTCCCTCAACGCCGCACGCATGTAGATTTAGGCAATGTGACACCGTGTTTTCATTCGATGGGGGGGAAAGAAAGCTAGAATCTCAGCACAGAGCGATTGTCGTAATCTCAAGAAAATGTGTGTACCACACACACATTTTCCCCAGTGTTGAAAGATGTTTTAGATTCCCCAAAATCTAGAAATTATTCATTTCCGGTAATTCTGCACAAAATTCAACCTTTATTCATTTTGGCATGTTTTCTTTGGTTTGACGTAGAATGATTATGAATGTTGAATATGTAAACAAGTGTCAGTATCACGGCTATTTGTCTAGTGCAAGGGTACATGCATCTTGCGTACCGATAATCGAAAACGTTCATCAATAGGCAAAACCTACGTACTATTTTAGAAAACTGATACCCATCAAGTTATAAAATGCAATGTTGATAATTACTAGTAAATATTTTTCCTTCTTTTTTTAAGAAATTAAATATATTCAGAACGACACTATTGCAAAACTAACCACTGCGTCTTCGGCAGAAATGTGGTAGCTAAAATAAAATATAAATGCTAGTTAAGTATGGTGCTTTAGGAAATGTATGTGTGATTTTTTTTTATTAATATATATATATTTGTTTAGGTTAAGTTAGTTTAGTTAGATTAGGGCTTTAGGTTTAAGTTGTGTGAATATTATATGCATGTCTTGCCTGTGCTAGATTGTCATGTGGGTCCGAGCTGACAAGAGGTCGCGAAGAGCGTAAATCCTCTACGCCGGCCACGAAATCGATGCACAGAAGAGTGTAAGCACCAAGGAATATATGTAAACAAAAGGCAAATTAAGCTAACCACAATCTGTAGGCAGTGAATTTATTATTTTCAGTAGTATTTTGTATTTTCTATTGTACTCTTTTGTTTGTTTTGCGTGTCGATACCATGGAAATGCTCTAGAAGGCAAGAATATTCAATGAATATCAAAGAATATGAATATTTCGAGAATATAAACAAAAGTAAATAATGTTTTGGCTTTGAAAGTAGAGAAATCGATTTTATTAAATTTTATTCAGATGGGTATGTCATTTCAATGTAAATATTTTCCTGTTAACGAATATTTTGTGCTACATTCATGAATATTTCGAAAGAAAATAAAACATACTAGCCGTGAATGCATCTTTCCTTTCGAATACGAAATCTAATTAGCTTGTAATTTTAAGAAATAGTAGAAATATGTAGTCGATGTTTTTGGTATGCATGCGAAGCATGAAGAAGCGAAGAGCAGTGTGCAGAATAAGTTTACTGGGGAAATGAAATAGCTGTGAAATTCAGGGAAGAGACTTTCCTTAGTGTGACCGAGTTGAAAACAACCGAATCTGTAGAAATTTCTCATTTCATCGATTGCTATCAAAATCTTAGTTTGGATTTTTTTTTTTATTTACAAAATTCTGTTTCAAAAGATTTTTTTTTTTAGATTCAGATAGGACTTTCACGAACAACATCAAGATCTTCTTTGTGCTCAGTGCCAGCTCCACTCGGGGGTCGGTGTCCTGTGTCTGTGGTCGTGGTTCACAACCTATTTCCGGATGGGATGTGAATGATGAACTGCAGGCCCGGATATCGGGCTGCGAGTTGAGATGGAACAGAGTTTGGAAGTTTTATATTTCGGGCCAAATTTGAGTTCTACTTTCCGTAGATGATTGGCTTGGTGATTGTATCAGTGACTGTTGATGACGAGCCCATACGGGCCCAGTAGGTTCGGTGTCACTAGTCAGTGATACATTCAACATAGCATGTAATCTCAAGGAAAGGGAACATCATACAAGAACACACAACAAATTCATTTTATTATCATTTTTATTATTATTATTTTTTTGTAAAAAGGATTAATGTTATAAATTAGAACTTGATATGCCCATGAAGTTTTATGCTCATGCAGAGTACAGCTGCATTAACGTATCTTCGGTTTATATTGAACTATTGGGCCATTTTTCTACGAAAGTTCATAAACTCAAGATATACAATATAAAGTGTACATAATCCATGTTAACTTGAAGATCTTATTTCATGGTAAGTCTATAAGGTCCTGCTTCCAGTTAAATAACTTTTCTGTAGCAACTTTTCTCTTCTCTTCTGAATTTTTACAACCTTTACAAATGTTAACAGTGTTTCCTCTGCAAATATATGTTGGAAGAACTTGATTGTGATGAGGGAAAGTGAAATATATACAGGGTGTCTCAAAAGTCCCCTGACATAGGGCAACTCTGTTATTATCAAAGTTACTACATAATGTAAGAGGAGAAAACATCTCCAAATATGACGTTTTCAATCTAAAGTGAAGGATTTTTTTTTAATTGAATGAAGTTATTGTATTTTAAGCTAACATGTCGATGGCCAGCCCCCATTTCAAACAGTAACTTTATTTACTTATGTTGTGGGACCAGATTAATGGCAACGTTGCATTTTCATTTAACATTGGGCACATGAAGAGTGTATAGCCCAAACGGCTCGTCCGGTTTTTAAAAAAAATCCTTCATTTTAGATTGAAAGCAACATATTTGGAGACGGTTTCCCTTCTTATGTTTTGTTGTAACTCAGATAATGACAGAGTTACCCTATGTCAGAGGACTTTTGAGGCACCCTATACATATAACTATATATATATGAGGAAATACGTCGTTTTGGGAGATGATATATGTAATTTAAAGCAACAAGATTCCTATGGCCATTTGTTATTTACTCACTTTTGACCTTATGTTGTATGAAAGTATTTATTGACATCTTGTAACTATTGTACAATGATGAGACATATAACATTCGAATGGTAGTGGAATGATAAAACAAAGATAAATTAAATCTACCCCTACAATAAAACACTCCCCATGGCTCCGCCTACCGTAGTCGCTAACCCTCTCGTCTTTGATGCGAGTGACCCCGGGATCGATTCCTGGTGGGAACAATCGGTCGAAGAAGTGTAAAAGCTCTTTCAGACCAGCCATTCTGTGTGAGGTTTTCCTCAGTTTTCCTCATTCACACCAGACAAATGCCGGGATGGTGTCGAACATGCAGATCCCAGAACGCTTCCTTTTTTCTTCAATTCTATCTTCTTACCTTTCCTCGGATAGTGTGATCGGCGAGGGATATCATTTCTCATACACGCCGACGGCTAACAGGGCCTAGGATGCCGAAAGCCCAGAAATCTAATTCCTAATAAAACATTCCGATGAAGAGCATTAGTGTAGTCTTACGACAGCAGAACAAGAATAGAAAAATAGCAACGCACTTTAGTTTGTCATAGCACGTGTTTGTCATGTGTGCTGAAAATTGAAGGTTGAATTTTCGCATTACCCTTCAACCTCAATTCTCCTTTATGAAGTTTAGTAAGTGCAATGAATATTTGAAAATAGAAAATATTTAAGTTTACAGATTTGTCGAATAGAAAGTAATTTAGTTTCAATTTATTAGCGGTAGATTCCGCGGACAGATTGATATTTTTCATCCTGAGCATTATACTAACCTGCTAATCTTAACAACACTACAGGTAGCCTATCATTAAAGGATGATAAATATAATTGCTCCCATAAGAATACGTGGGAAACCGATTTTTGATTGTCTTTATTTTGGAATCAACTGGATAAATCACCTGCATCTAGGAATTTGATTCCTAAATTTTAATTCCGTATATCCTGGCCAAAATTGATAATGATCCATCAAATAGTGCTTAAAATTTTGTTTCCGGGATGGGCTTATGATACACAGAGTAAATACGTGTATAAAGAAGTTTTTATTGTAAGCTAAATTGCTTACAAAATTAATGGCATGTAGACATGAGTATCTGAATGTAATTCTATGTCCCACATTCTGTAGGAAATGTTCTCTTTATAAATTATGAACTCAGCAACAGCGACAGTGCCATCACCACTGAGTACATAACTCAACGACCATCAACAACAGTTGTTTGTTGTTCCTTTGAAAAGGCGACGCTTCACGCGATAACGAAGATTAAGACCCTTGTCACGTCTTCCTCGCGAGAATGGATTTTAACGTGACAGAGAGAGAGGAAGAAATATTTCTAAACTTGCAAAGAATGTTGTAGTTTGTTGAAATAAAATAATTCAGCCGCGAGAGGAAGTTTCTTCGGGTCTAATGGACGGATTGCTTCGTCAGCGAACTTTGTAGCCAGATGTAGAAGGCGTAATAATGTAGTTTTACAATTCAGAAAACGAAAAGAATATATATACTTTATGCAAGTAGCAGTGTCACGTGTACACCACGTGAAGGAGTTTGGTTTATATGGCGTGATGTTATCTCAATTAATATTACAATGCTCTGGTTGGTAAAGTCTAAAATAGCGTACTCGCAAATTGAACCCTTCACCCTTTTTTATTACAGAAAGAATGCCTTATAAAAGATTTTACCAAGTATCTGTAAATCTTTCTCCAACGCTATTTGGGTGTTTCCAGACTGGGAAAATAGAAAGCCCTCGGCTCACGATGTGGCCGCGGGAAAGAATATTTCTCTCAGCCCACAGCGGCCTCAGACGGTATCGGTTAAATTCCGTTAACTCATGGCAGCCCCGGGAGTTTGGTATTAAAGGATATCTCCTTTGTTCATACCAGCCTCGGAGAGGGTATAGAGGATTAAACTCCGTAGCTCATGGCAGCCTCAGAAGTACATTGCAAATTGTAGCCTAAATGAGAGCCCTGGATATATCTACAACTTTACAGACTTAGATATACATGGTAGCCCATAATTTTGTCTATGATGTTTCACTGACTATACTAATTGTAATTCTGAGCTAAAAGTTTCAATATGGCAACACTATGCATGCCGAGAGTGAGGGTCATGCAAGATGGGGCACCGTCACACCATGTAATAAGAAGTACGAGAATGGCTGAACGAAACATTCCCGAACCGCTGGATCGGTCGACGTGGATCTGTGGAGTGGCCAGCTCAATCTCCCGATTTAAAAACCACCAGACTTTTTCTTATACAGGGTGTCTATTGGTCACGAAAGTCACGAAAAAGTCACGAAATCAGAAAATGGTCATGAAAGCCACGAAAAAGTCACGAAATTTAGTTTTGGGGTCACGATTTTTTTTAACTGTACAAATGTAAGTACAGATTGGAAAATTTTGTTCTATAAAACGTCAACATGCACCACCAAAAATATTTATGGTCGGCTTTAGACGCTACCAAATCGCAAGCAAAGTACATTTCTATCACATGGATGAAAATTCGACCTAATTCGCACCCAAATTCGCTCTTGAAAATGTTAAGAAATTTTATGATTATGTAAAGAAAAGGTCACGAAATTTCATTTTGGAATTTTAGTAGACACGCTGTAGGACAAAATGTATCAATATCACATACGTAATTTAGGCGAACTACGGGAAGCTATCACAGAAGAGTTCCACAAGATAGCATTACGGGTCTGTCAATCTGCTTGTGACAACGTTCCTCTTCGTCTCCAAGCATATACCGATTTGGATGGGCCATTAGTGGACTATGCCATGGGGAAAAGATATTAAAGTCCTTGTAAGAGAAGGTATGAGAGTAATGTGTTTATGTTCAATTTTACGTTAAAGTTATGTTGCTAGTTTCTTTACCGTAGTCTTCGAAACATCATCTACATAATTAAGGGCTACCCTGTATATTCACAAACAATCATAAGTTATATTGCTGAAATGGACCTATATCTGCGTCAGTTAAAAATAATAATAATAAAAAACTCGAATGAGTTAGTCAAAAAGAATTAGAAAAAAAATTAGTCTATTAATACTTCAGTGACGCGTCATAAGCTTCGAGCTTTGTAAGCAGTCATGCAAAAGTTAATTTTCAGTTTGTAGTTTATATTCAGAAAATTAAGAAAGTTAAGAATGAGAAAAATGACAGTGAATCCGTATAAACTTTTTAACGCCAATTTGAATTGTGGGACTTCCGCTACCTGCAGTTTGATTCTGTGATCTACTTCTCTTGGATGCTAGATAGTCATATGGAGAACGCCGTATTCTGTTGATCTCACATGTTGATCTGTGCAGTCCGAACTGAAATTAATTCAAACCCTGGTCGTGGACTCGAACCCACCTCTGTGTTGGGTTGAGTTGAGTTGAGTTTGAGTTTAAAGTCCCTTTCAGCAGCGAGGTTATATGAGACGTGGACCTACTGATTAACGTGGAAACCGAACCACGTGAGCTCTCGCCGGGAATCGAACCCGGATCTCCCACGCCAAAGGCGCGTACGTTAACCGCTTAGCCACGAAGGAGATCCACCCGTGTGTTGGATAAGAAATCAAAACATATGAACTCAAACTGAAAAAATATATAATGAAACAACATTTGAACGTCGAATGTTGTCGTATAGAGATAATTAGTAGTGTTTGATAATTACTCCGCTTAATACACATGTAACTGCCCTCTGAATGTCATTAGTTGCAGTACGCTCAAATTATTTCACTAAGATTTATTCAACCGTTTCCGAGCATCTCTTTTTCGTCAAAAGATATTTACATATATATATTTTCGTTTCTTTCCGTTCAAACAGACAATGCAATAGCGCTTTGATGAAACAACAAATATCAAAACAAATGTCAATGAGCGAAGTCTTTGAGCAGAAGCAAAGAAGGAACATTTTTATTAGAATAGAAAGAGAAAGAGAGACAGAGAGAAAGTCTACGCAGGATATTTGCTCTCTGTCCTCTGTTAATTTTTCATGTTACAAACGAAAAGGCAGCTTCTATACCAGTCAATTTCAGTGACGTCATATTCCGTTCTCAGTAATCTAGCTGAACAGGTAGGACTCTGCAACACCTGATTTTGCTTATCAAAAATCCATATAATAATATTGTAACTTTGAAAACTTTGCAATATCGGTAATTATTGAAATAAAATATAAGGTACAGGCCACCCTACTAAACTTTCTCGCCCTAATTACTTAAACTAAATAATGTTGTGCTACAATTATTAATAAAACATCTTATTGTGAAATACGAACAAAATTATAGAGAG